>NC_088863.1:53593338-53893338 GCF_032884065.1 Artemia franciscana | reverse complement strand
TGCTAGGTCGTATCTAATAAAAGAATTAAATAAAAAAAAAGTTTTTTTAACTGGAAGTAAGGAGCGACATTAAAACTTAAAACGCACAGAAATTACTTCGTATATGAAAGAGGCTGCTACCTCATCAACGCCCCGTTCTTTACGCTAAAGTTTGACTCTTTCTCTCAATTCTTCTTTTTAAAACAGTAAAAAAATTTAGCGTAAAGAGCGGGGCGTTGATGAGGTAGCAGCCTCTTTCATATACGAAGTAATTTCTGTGCGTTTTAAGTTTTAATGTCGCTCCTTACTTCCAGTTAAAAAAACTTGTTTTTTTTATTTAATTTCTGAACGTTTTTGAATCAATGCATGTTTTGATTTTGGCTCTCCGCAGAGGAATAATCAAAACGAAATTTGCATATTTTTTTTTTTTGCTAAATAGCTTTCTCGTAATTTTGATCGAATGATTTTGAGAAAAAAAGAGCGGAGGACGAAGCCTAGTTTCCCTCCGATTTTTTGGTTAATTAAAAAGGCAACTAGAACTTTTAATTTTTTACGAATATTTTTATTGGTAAAAGATTTACGTAACTTATAAATTAGCTTACGTAAAGAACTTTTGTATTCTCATGTTTTTATTACATATATGAGGGGATTCGCCCCATCGTCAGTACCTCGCTCTTTACACTAAAGCTTAAATTTTATCCCAATTCTTTAAGAATGACCCCTGAATCACAAAAGCCGTAGAATAAATAGTTGAAATTACTAAAAATACTTTAGCGTAAAGAGCGAGGTATTAGAAGGAGGTGAGCCCCTCATATGGGTAATAATTTCTGTTTGTATTAAGTTTTATTGCTGTTCCTTACTTCCAGCTGAAAAAGCTTTTTCACATTTATTTTTTAATTGTTTTCAAACAGTTCGTGGTAACGAACTGTAGTAAGATACGGCTCAATAGTAACCAAAACTCTAAAAAATTGAGTTTTGATATCAATAGCTACATCAAAAGAATCGCATTTTAATGCTGATTTTAAATATATAAGTTTCATCAAGTTTAGTCTTACCCATCAAAAGTTAGGAGCCTGAGAAAATTTGCCTTATTTAGGAAAATAGGGGGAAACACCCCCTAAAAGTCGTAGGATCTTAACGAAAATGACACCATCAGATTCAGCGTATCTGAGAACCCTACTGCAGAAGTTTCAAGCTCCTCTCTACAAAAATGTGGAATTTTGTATTTTTTGCCAGAAGACAAATCACGGGTGCGTGTTTATTTGTTTGTTTGTTTGTTGTTTTTTTTTTGTTTTTTTTTCTTTTCCCCAGGGGTCATCGTATCGACCAAGTGGTCCTAGAATGTCGCAAGAGGGCTCATTCTAACGGAAATGAAAAGTTCTAGTGCCCTTTTTAAGTGACCAAAAAAATTGGAGGGCATCTAGGCCCCCTCCCACGCTCATTTTTTCCCAAAGTCAACAGATCAAAATTTTGAGATAGCCATTGTGTTCAGCATAATCGAAAACCATAATAACTATGTCTTTGGGGATGACTTACTCCCCCATAGTCCCTGGGGGAGGGGCTGCAAGTTACAAACTTCGACCAGTGTTTACATATAATAATGGTTATTGGGAAATGTACAGACGTTTTCAGGGGGATTGTTTTGGTTTTGGGGGTAGGGTTGAGGGGAGGGGTTATGTGGGAGGATCTTTCCTTGGAGAAATATGTCATGGGGGAAGAAAAATTCAATGAAAAGGGCGCAGGGCGCAGGACGAATCTGGTCACGTTAGAAAAAAACGTCAAATTCAGAGCTTAATATACAATACTGGGTGTTCGGAGCCTCTCTATTATGGAGTATAATTTGAAAATAGCACAACTATACGAGCGATAAAACATATATACGAGAACCATAATTCAACTAACGAAAAAACTGCTAAGAGATAACACAACTATAAAGCGAAAACAGGTGAAAACTAACGGGAAAATAAACGAACTAAGAGGTGGAAGGGGCCCAGAGAAAAAATATAATCCTTTTCCAATTTTGAGCCTAACTTCCACAAAGGAGTAATAATGTCAGAAGCCCCGAAATACCGAACTATTTTCTTTTCAAACTGTTCGTGGTAACGAACTGTAAATAAGGAGCGACCCGGCTCAACAGTAAACGAAACTCTAAAAAACGGAATTTTGATGCTAAAATATACATCAAAAGAATCAGATTTTCATGCTGATTTTAAATATGTAAGTTTCATCAAATTTAGTCTTTGTCATCAAAAGTTACGAGCCTGAGAAAATTTGCCTTATTTTAGAAAATAGGGGTAAACATCCCCTAAATGTCACAGAATCTTAACGAAAATCACACCATGGCATTCGGCGTGTCAGAAAACCCTGTAGTAAAATTTTCAAGCTCCTATCTACAAAAATGTGGAATTTCGTAGTTTTTGCCAGAAGACAAATCACGGGTGTGTGTTTATTTGTTTGTTTTTTTGTTTTTTTTCTTTTCCCCAGGGGTCATCGTATCGATCAAGTGGTCCTAGAATGTCGCAAGAGGGCTCATTCTAACGGAAATGAAAAGTTCTAGCGCCTTTTTTAAGTGACCGAAAATATTGGAGGGCACCTAGGCCCCCTCCCACGCTCATTTTTTCTCCAAAATCAACAGATCAAAATTTTGAGATAGCCATTTTGTTCCGCCTAGTCAAAAACCATAATAACTATTTCTTTGGGAATGACTTACTCTCCCAAAGTCCCTGGGGGTGGGGCTGCAACTTACAAACTTCGACCAGTGTTTACATATAATAATGGTTATTGGGAAGTGTACAGTCGGTTTCAGGGGATTTTTTTTGGTTTTGGGGGTGGGGTTGAGGGGAGGGGGCTATGTGGGAGGATCTTTCCATGGAGAAATATGTCATGGGGGAACAGAAATTCAATGAAAAGGGCGCAGGATTTTCTAAAATTACTATAAAAAAAACAATAAAAAAATAAAAATGGAAAATTTTTTTTCAATTGAAAGTAAAGAGTAGCATTGAAACTTAAAACGAACAGAGATCATTACGCATGTGAGGGGTTCTAAAAATACTTTAGGATAAAGAGCGAGGTATTTAGGAGGAGATAAATACCTCGCTCTTTATGCTATAGTATTTTTAGTAATTTCAACTATTCATTCTACGGCCTTTCTGATTCAGGGGTCATTCTTAAAGAATTGGGACAAAACTTATGATTTAGTGTAAAGAACGAGGTATTAACGAGGGTACAAACCCTCTCATATACATAATAAAAATTAAAGAATATAAAAGTTTGTTACGTAAGATAATTCTTAAGTTACGTATATTTTTTACTAATAGAAAAATTCGTTAAAAATAAAAATTTATAGTTGCCTTTTTATGTAACCAAAAAATTGCATTGCAACTAGGCCTCCTTTCCCATCCCTTATTTCTCAAAATCGTCTGATCAAAACTAAGAGAAAGCCATTTAGCCAAAAAAGGAATTAATATGCAAATTTCATTTTAATAATTTATGTGTGGAGAGCCAAAATCAAACATGCATTAATTCAAAAACGTTCAGAAATTACATAAAAAAAAATAGTTTTTTTAACTGAAAGTAAGGAGCGACATTAAAACTTAAAACGAACAGAAATTACTCCGTATATGAAATGGGTTGTCCCCTCCGCAATCCCTCGCTCTTTACGCTAAAGTTTGACTCTTTGCCACAATTCTGCTTTTTAATACAATTAAAAGCTTTAGCGTAAAGAGCGAGGGATTGCGGAGGGGACAACCCATTTCATATACGGAGTAATTTCTGTTCGTTTTAAGTTTTAATCTCGCTCCTTACTTTCAGTTAAAAAAACTAGTTTTTTTATGTAATTTTTTCAAATAATGCTAGTAAATCCTGCTCTCCCTTCATGGAAATTTTCTTCTCCCATGACAAATTCTCGATGGAAAGTTCCCCCAGCATATCCCTCTCTTCTCAAACCCTCCCCCCAACCAAAAATATCCTCCTAAAAACGCCTGTATACTTCCCAATAACCATTACTATATGTAAGCACAGGTCAAAGTTTGTAACTTGTTGCCCCTCCCACGGGGACTGTGGGGGAGTAATTCGTCCCCAAAGACATAGTTATAAGGTTTTTCGACTACACTGAATAAAATGGCTATCCCAGAATTTTGATCCGTTGACTTTGGGAAAATAATTAGCTTGGGAGGGGGCCTAGGTGCCCTCCAATTTTTTGGTCACTTAAAAAGGGCACTAGAACTTTTCATTTCCGTTAGAATGAGCCCTCTTGCAACACTCTAGGACAACTGGGTCGATACGATCACCCCTGGGAAAAAAAAAAGAAACAACAAAAAAAACAAATAAACACGCATCCGTGATCTGCCTTGTGGCAAAAAATGCAAAATTCCACATTTTTGTAGATAGGAGCTCGAAACTTCTACAGTTTGGTTCTCTGATACGCTGAATCTGATGGTGTGATTTAAGATTCCATGACTTTTAGGGGGTGTTTCCCCCTATTTTCTAAAACAACGCAAATTTTCTCAGGCTCGTAGCTTTTGATGGGTAAGACTAAACTTGATGAAACTTGTATATTTAAAACGAGCATTAAAATGCGATTCTTTTGATGTAGCTATTGGTATCAAAATTCCATTTTTTAGAGTTTTGGTTACTATTGAGCCGGGTCGCTCCTTACTACAGTTCGTTACCACGAACTGTTTGATAACAGATAGTGGTATCTTAATAGTAATATTATACTTGTCACGTCGAGCTTAGTGGAGGTCCATCTCTAACTCAAAATCAAATTTTTGGCAGAAGACAGTCAACATATTTTAACAGGCATTCGTTGTTTATGGTAGGAATTAAAGAATCGTGTCAAAAAAGTTTGTCTACTTTTCCCACGTTCCAGGATTCTTTGATGAAGTGATGGCTCAAGTATTTCATCGCTTACTGATTAACGAAACTCATTTTTAAAGTTTATTTCAAGAGTAAAAACAAACTTTGCCCTAGTCTAATCAAAACTCATTTTGGTTAGAAACAAAAAGTTATGTTCGACCTAGGGCCGAAAAAATTGCCCAAAGCCAAAGGAAAGATTTTTGTGTGGAATTTATGTACTATTCTCGGAGAGCAAAAACAAATTTAGAAACAGCAAATGAACACATTTTGTTTTGTCACAAGAAAGAGAATCCAATTAAAAAGTTAATCCGATATATCTCGGAAGATTGTTTTTTTTGTTTATTCCAATGAGTATTGGAGTCTCATAAAGAGTGGAAAACTGGTGCTAGTGTCGAAGAAAAATAACTGGCAATGTTACCCGCTGCTTGATGTCTTTGTTTGACGCTAAACTGCTGTATGCTTGTCTTTTAGGATTCTTCGTGATATAGAGGAGCATAAAAAAGAAGATTTCTGTCCCTAGTAAACTTACCAGCTTAATTAAGTCCATCTTAGTTTTGACAAGATTTTGAAGATGCTAAATTTCAGCTGGGTGGGCACAAACTGGGGTCGGGGGGGGGGGGGTAATTGCTCCCTGCCCCATAGTAAAATTTGCCCCTAACTCATACCAAGTCAACCATGATCGTTCTCACTACTTTACTCAAAGGGTTGCGAAATTTTACAATATTCTCTAACGGCAGAATAAATTCACAACTATTTATGGAAATTTTTCGTTGTTGTAGTTTTTATTGAACCTTCTACGGCATACCCAAAGAGGGAATCAGTTCAAGACCTATTGCCGCCCGGACAAAAGTAGCCACTTTAAATGATGAAAAATTGTTATGGTTCTTGGCTATGGTTATACTATTACTAACAACTCACAGCAGCACCATGCCGCCTGAGGCCAACATAGCTACGCACGCTCCTCCTCCATCCTAATCTATTCAAAGCCTCCCTCTCTAGAGCCTTCAAAGAAGTTTCCATGTCCTTTGAAGCTCTCTTTATGACATCCTCCCACCCCAGACGAGGATGACACGCTTTCCGTTTAGCCCTAGACGGGCGGCCAAAAAGGACAATCTTCGGCAATCTGTCATCCTTCATCTGCAAAACTTGCCCTAACCATATCAAGCTTTCTTTCATTATAGCCCTAGAAAGCGGGATTCAACCCCACTTTTCTTACAGCCTAATTTTGGAAATATGATCAGTCAGCCTGGTACACCAAACAATCCGTAGGCAATTTATCTGGAAAACATCTAGTAAATCCTTATCCGCTTTTTGGAGCGCTCATGATTCAGAGTCATATTTGACCACTGTCATCACTCTACCTACCAATATTCTAATCTTGGTTTGTAGACTTTTCTTCCTATTCCTTCAAAAAAAATTTTTATTGTGAAAAAACACCCTAAGCCTTGGCTATTCTTCTTTTAACATCTTCACTGCTCCACCGTCTTTACTAATAATACTACCAAGGTAAGTGGAGATGCTCAGCTGATCAATCTTTTTGTTACCCAACGTCACCTTTTCATCTTCACTTATTCTTAGCCTTAGTCTCCTTAACATTAATTTCCAAATCTATTCTAGGACCCTGAACTGGCAAAACCACTAAACCTCTTCATCTAGGATGCTTAAATTCTTAGCATAATCTAAGCCTAGGAAAGTTTTTCCTCCCCATTTGTTTCCGTGGTCTCTCATTGCCTTTCCTGTGCTCCTTAGGACGAAGTCCATCAAAATGATCCATATAAAGGGGATAGAACACATCCTTGCTTAACTCCTAACTAGCTGCTAGTATAACATTTTTTTATAATGGTTCTGGTTAATTATGGTTATGGAGCATGATTCTGTCTTTAAATCTTTTCTTCACTCATACACTTTTTACACAAGAAACTTAAATGGTCTGGTAGGCTAAAACTTCAAAACATCAAAATTTTTGAAAATTAAATTTTAAGCAGGTTTGACTTCGTTTCCGTACACACACGCTTTAATTTTCTTGTTTTAATCTGAGCACTTACTACATAAAAACTCGAAAACAGCTGTCATTTTATCGAAGAATCAGCGAAACGGCTGGAAATAGGTGTTAAAATAAATTGGATTACCCCGTTTAACGACTACTAGATATATATCCAGTCTTGAGGCTCTTTTTATTACTAAGTAAAGGGTCTCCCTATGGGAATTCTTCTATTAAGAATTGGGAATTTGTAAATATTTTATATTTAAAGAATTAAGCTACAAAAAAAAAAAATTCGGAGTTCAGCGTCAAGAGCCAGAGATTGAGAAAAGAGCAGCACCCTCATATACGAAATATTTTCTGCTCGTTTTAAGTTTTAATGTTCATCCTTACTTTCAGTTGAAAGAACTTGTTTTGCAAATATCTGATTGTTTTTCAAATAATGCCAGGAAATCTGCTTCCTCCTTCCATTGGATCTCCCTTCCCAAGGTAGATTGCTCTATACGAAATTCCACAGTGACTTTTAGGGGTTGTTTCCCCCTATTTTCTAAAATATGGCAAATTTTCTCAGGCTTGTAACTTTTGATGGGTAGGACTAAACTTGATTAAACTTATATATTTAAAATCAGCATTAAAATGCAATTCTTTTGATGTAGCTATTGATATCAAAATTTCATGTCTTAGAGTTTTGGTTACTATTGAGCCGGGTCGCTCGTTACTACAGTTCGTTACCACGAACTGCTTGATGAGTTTTAGTGTCAGTTAGGCTTTATATTTTTATTTTAGTATTTGTATAATATTTCACTGATGATGACTATTAGTCATATAAAATTCACTTAGGTTTATTTTAACCACTATCTTCAAAAATTTCGTCATTAAACTCTTATTTTTCATATGTTATATAGCCTATATATATATATATATATATATATATATATATATATATATATATATATATATATATATATATATATATATATATATATATATATATATACATACATATATATATATATATATATATATATATATATATATATATATATATATATATATATATATATATATATATATATATATATATATATGATATATATATATTTGATATATATATATATATATATATATATATATATATATATATATATATACATATATATATATATATATATATATATATATATATATATATATATATATATATATATATATATATATATATATATATATATATATATATCAAATTTCATGTTCTTTCATGTTTTGTTTATGTATTTATTGACCTATTGACCTATTGACCTTGGCATGTTTTTTGGACTTAGATTGTTGGATTTTGATTTGGATGTTGGTTTGTTTTGGATATATTTTCAATAACTTTTAATGCAACAAAACACAAATATTAGCCTCGGAACTTGGAACGATTTTTTGAAAGTTAGTAAGTGTAAGAGTCGTTGTTTTCTTTGCCAAGATCATTTTATCCCACGGACTTCTGTTAAGAGTACATTTTATAATAAAAATTTTGCATGCAAGTTACGTGGTAATGTTAATTGTAGAACAACCAATGTAATTTACCTATTAGAATGTAATAAATGCTGCCTACAATATGTTGGGGAAACAACTAATAATATATTTAAAAGATTTTCTGGACATAAGAGAACAGTTAATAATGAAAAAATTAATAACTATCTAGTTCAACATTGTAATAATGGTAAATGATCCATATCAGATATAACTGTCACAATTTTAGAAAATTTAGAGTTAGAAAATTTAAATAAAGAAGAGAAGAATAAGAGACTACGTAAACAGGAGGATTTCTGGATCCATACTCTTGGTACAGCTTATCCTTTTGGGCTAAATGATCGTGTAGCAAAATAAGGTGATATGTCTCAGGTTGTTGTTAAATGTATTGATGGATTTATGGACCTTCCTTCTTTTACTTGTCCTACTAAACGTAAAAAACGATCGAGAGGACATAGGAAAAATAATAGAAAAAATGATCTAGATTTCCATATTCTTTCTATAGATCTATGCCAGCTACTTGAATCTAGGGGGTATGATTTCTGTAATAAAATGTCTAAATAATTTATCCAAGAGGAATTTAATCAAACTTTTCTAGATTGTTAAGAATAATATAGCTCTTGAATATAATTTTAAAGTAATATGTGATACAATTTGCATTCTAACTAAAACGAAATTTATTTCAAAAAAAAAAGTTTGATAAGATTGGTAATAAGGATAACAGATTATATTTACCTATTTATTTTACTTGTAAGCAGATTGAAGATTTTAATTTACCAGAAATTTTAAATCAGCGGCATGTGAAACAGGCCCTTCCTAGTAATTTGAATTATAATGATAGTTCAGTTTTAACTTACAAATTTTCAAAAACTATTGGGCGAATGATTTTTAATTATAATTTAATACTTAAAAGATTAGATAGAGATATAAATTGGAAACCGGTTTGTAATTGTAAGCAACTTGGCCTATTTGTAAATCCTACTTACAAATATGTTATAACGGGGGACTTGTCAATAATAAAGCAAGATGATCTTCAAATTATAATGAATAATGGGGCTAATTTCCGTCTTTCTCATCATCTGAAATCATCGAGTGTTCTTGATGGCTTGGAAAATGATTTTGATTTATTTATTGATAAGTGGTGTAAGAAAGAGAATAAAAATAAAGAGAGTTTTCAAAGTTGGAAGAATTTAATTATTAGTAGAATAAGAAATAAAATATATTCTAACTTAAAAAATAGTAACACTAAATCATTATTTTATAATGCGAAGATTAAACAAGCAATTGCTAATCTACAGAATGAATTTGTAATTGTGCCAGTGGATAAAGCTAATAATAATTTTGCCATAATTTGTCAGAAGCTGTATTGTGATATCTTAAAAAGGGAGTTATGCACAACTAATGTTTACGAAAAGGTAAATTTAGAGGATGAGAATTTAATTGAAAAGACTGAAGAAATACTTTTTTAAAAATTTTATTATTAAAATAAATGATAACGATAAAAAGTTCCCTTTCCTATATTTGACTGTAAAATTTCATAAGAATCCCCCTAAACCACGGTTTATTGCTGGAGCAGCTAAATGTCCAACCCGCATTGCTGCTACTGACCTCTCTTTAATTTTAAAGGAAATTGTAAATAAACTTAAAACCTATTGTTCTGGTATTAAAAAAATGTTGAATCTTAATCCATATTGTAGTGTTAATAATTCACTGCAGGTGATAGATTCTTTAACAATGGTTTCAGCTAAAAGAATTGAGTCTTTCGATTTTGCGACAATGTATACTAATTTATCACTTAATGTAGTGTTAGATAATTTAAAAACTGTTATCAAGAAATCTTTCCTCTTATCTAGTAATAGGTTCTTAAAAATAGACACTTATAATGAAAAAGCTATATGGACAAATTGCTTTAATACTACAGTTAACTTGAGATGTTACAGCTTGGAAATTATTTTTGAGTTATTAGAATTTGTTTTATACAATACTTATATAAGATTTGGCGGTGATTTGTACAAGCAAATCGTGGGAATTCCCATGGGGGAGAATGCCAGCCCATTTATAGCTGACTTGTTTTTAAGTCCACTTGAATATAAATATATGATGGATAAGAATAATCCAAATAATTTAAAACATGTTTTGTCAAATAATAAAAGATATTTAGATGTTATTTTGGTCTTAAATTGTAAGGATTTCATTGATATTTCTAAAAATATATATCCACCAGAGCTTACTCTTGAACCTAGTCATGGCGCTGGTCATGAAGATCATTTCTTAGATTTAAATATTAATATTTGTGATAATAATAAATTAAGTTTTAAAATGTATAATAAAACGGATGATTTTGATTTTGAAGTGATTAGTTTCAAATTCCCTGAAAGTAATATACACTCAAATATCATATTTTCGGCGTTTTTCTCACAGTTACTTCGTTGTGCAAGGATTTGTAGTAATTATATTGATTTTAAAAATAGATGTAAAATCTTAAGCCAAAAATTGATATCAAGAGGTTTTTCTGCAAATAAATTAACTTGGCACTTTAAAAAATTTAGTTTTCATTATAACGAACTTTTAAATAAATATCAAAAGAATTATCTGGAAATACTTAAAGAAATTTTCAACTAATTTCGGAGGTTCGAGAAATGATGATGCAGCGCCATTTATTTTGAATTGTGTTTCTAATAGAGCGGATTTTTTTAAAATATAGCCACATGGTAAAGATGAATTCTATAATTGTTTAGTTCATTCAGGTTTTTTGCAATGTGTTAATATTTGTGATTTGGTAAAATTTATCATATTTAGTTTACCTATTGTTGCTAAAAAGAGGAATATATTAACAGGATAAGCTTGTTTTGGTGTTGCTTGGTTGTTTTACATTTTCTGTTTTTTTTTCATAGGCATGTATTTTGGGGGTGATACCTGACACGGGGATGCCATGGATATTCTGTGGTAGCCATAACACTTGACTGGGTAGAGAATTTAATGTGGCGAAACCCTATAGGCAAGTGTATTCTCCTGATGAGCCCTTGTGTTGGGTTATTACCTCTGAATTATTTGTCTTTATTGTTTCTGTTGTTTGGTAAATGACGACTTATACTTATTGACGACATGACTGCCTGTCCATGGATTATTCTTTATGGTTGATTGTGTTTGGCTATGTTGTTTGACCTATGTGATTGTATGGATGAGTAGGGTTAAGGCCTCATTCAAGAGCTGGTCTATATTAATCACTAATTTAGGAAAACAGTCTTCCTTTTCTCCTTCTGTCTTTTTTTTGTGCTGTTGCATTGGTGATTTCTCTTTTCATAATATATATATATATATATATATATATATATATATATATATATATATATATATATATATATATATATATATATATATATATATATATATATATTTATACATTCAGAGCCTTTTGCCAGTCTATTCAAAGCTTCCCTCTTTACCCAGTACCTGGAATTTTCTGTTTTCATCAAACCCTTTCTTATATCCTCTTTCCACCCCATTCGGGGATCACCTGCTTTTAGTTTGGCAATAGAAGGATGGCCAAAAAGAACAACACTTTGACTTTGTACCTAGTCTTAGTTGATCTGTGATGATTTTTATTGGAAATGATATGCAATTATGTTTTAGCCAGAATGTAAGCGACTTTGGTGTACGACTGCAGCAGGAGAAATAGAAGGTTGCAGGACTCAGCATATGCCCTGGGCAGATGGCACTGAGTGTGGGGGAAATAAAAGAAAATTTTGTATCAAAGGAGAGTGTGTATTTCGTCATTCAATGAAGAGCACCGAACCCGTTAATGGGGGCTGGGGCCCTTGGCAAGAGTATGTATTTTGAATACCGTTTCTATCTTTGGTTTCGGGAAAAACAAATATTTTGCTTATACTGAAAATGTGAAAAACTGTGATATTTGACCCAAACCTCACAATAGTATTAAAATAATTTTCTCTACCACAGGTCTCTGACTTGACTTCAACTAGTAATTGTTGTAATTGGTCGTATCTAAGACAATTTACCAACTGAATAATTATTCTTTTGCTAATAACCAAAAGCAATAATCAAGTTTTAACTACGGGATCTCTGCTATTATTTTTTTTTACCCATCATATTTGGAACTGAGTTGTCATTCAGTACCATTCATTACATTTGTGACCAGTAAACGAAAGGTTTTACGCTGGGCTTTTAGTTCCATTAATTTTATTGCAATTTTTACTTTTTTATCGGTCCAAAACTAGCATTTTGTAGTACAGACTGCTAATTATGTACAGCTTCCTCTCTCTTTAGGTACAAAAGGGATTATCTAATGAATGATGGATAGATTGAATGATGTTGTTTACTCAAATTTTTATGGTTACTGACTTCATCAACATAGCTGGAAAAATACCCCCAAACAAATAGAATACGCCTCCAGAAATGCTATTGCATATAGAAGATATATATAAGATTCTTGAATTTATTATAGAAAATTCGAAAGCTGATCTTTGGGTTCCTAGGTATAAAGGATGGATTTGTCAAGTTTTCATTATGTCACGCTCTCTGAAAGTTTTTGTTTGAAAGCTGTGGAAGATGATGACGCGAAAATTAAATGCCGGTTACTTCTTTTGTTTTTTTTCCAGAATTTTGATGAAAGTTGAATGTTCAAAATTTACTTTATTGGCGATACACATTTTAGTGCAAATATATTCTCTAGGACTTCATAGATTTTAGATGTACAGTTTAGATTCAGACCTTGATAGGCAGTAACCACTCTCGCCACTATGAAATTATTCAAACCTGTACATGAACACAGGCAGGATTGATTTTGTCTACAAGCAAGACATATTATATCAAACCTGAACACAGGCAAATCTTAAATTTCAAGCCCTTCTTCGCCCTAGTTGCCAAGTAAAATAATATTACCATTTAATGGAACACTAAAAACATTATGATGTCTTTTTTTTTATCTCATCTTATCTTGGCCTGAAGCAGGCATACCTTACCCTTAGAATTCTACCCAATAGACCTCTAATTTCTAAACCATAAAAACACTTTTGTTAAAATAATAGTATCCCCACAGGCACTTTAAACAAAAGGCAATCCCTACTTTTAAAGACAACCACATACCTGATTTTAAAGACACTCATATCCCTGATTTTGAAGACACCCATATCCTGGATTCCAGCAGGTGCATGTTACGTCACAGGGAATGTTTTCTAAGAGATGCAGGTGCCTATAACGTAATTGAGAGGATTTACTTTGGTCTTTACGTAACAGGGAGGGTTTAATTTGGATGTTGCGTAACAGATTGGGGGTTTTATGTAATAACGTTCATTGTAGTTTTCTTCAAGATGTTTTTTCAAGATGTTTCAAGACATCCCAAGACGTTTTTAAGACATTTCTTTTCAAGACGTTTCAAGACATCCAAAGACGTTTGCTAAGACATTTTGCTTCAAGACGTTTTTTCAATAAGTTTCAAGATATCCAAGACGATTTCTAAAGAGATTTTTTCTTCAAGTTATTTTTCTTCATGATTTCTTTAGTTGATTTCAATTGTTCTTTAGATGATTTCAATGGTAATAGGGTAACAATGGTAGTGGTAATTACCTCTTCCATCCAATGGTAAAAGGGGAACTGTTTACTTTTGCTAAGGATGATCTATTCACACGTGACTTGTTTTCAAGCCCTCGTGGGGGATCCCTCCTTTTAACTGAGTAGAACAGGCATGTGGGTGTTACATAATTACAAGACACACATGTGATGTTACATATAACATTAACAGATCTCATTTTCTTTCAATATGTTTTTCTCAGGAAACCTTTATATTCTAAAGATATTGTCCCCATTAGGATTAGAAATGGCATTTCCATCCAATGGGTTGAAGCCCTAGACAGCTGGACCAGCAACAAATTCAAATTATTTTGATTCAGGAAATAGATTCTACGAAATAACCTGTTCGACCCATGAAAAAATCCCTGTTCTGCTTAGTAAAATGATTAAGCTATTGATTAAGTGTTTCCTATGACTTCAATAATTGAGATGCAGAGGGTAAAATCAATTACTAGAAATTGTTTACACAGGGGTGGGTTTTTATTAGAGTTAAATTTAAGCCCTATTAAGAGCTATATATGAGAGCTTCTGATGATAATGCCACGTTTCTTAGAGCCATTTCTATACACCCCCGGTTGACAATCGCACATTTGAATAACATATACTCTTCAAACATCACACAGCCTCGTTAGAGGTAAATTTAAGAAACTTTAATATATTTTTGGGGGATTTTAATGAAAATTTCTTGTTTGTTTGAGCCAAGACTCAAGGAACAAGTTGTCAACTGTTCTCATCAAAGAACAGTTGACAAGTAAATATTTAAATAATATTTTCTCTTCAAATTTCATATAATTTCGTAATACGTAAATTTGAGCCATATTAAGTATTTTTGAGGGCTTTTAATGAAAACACCTCATTTCTTTGACTGAGCGTTAAATTTCACTCTCCGTTCAGTCGAAAAAATGTTTTAACACTTCTCAGCTAAACTTTAAACTCTAGAAAATGTTAGTCCAAACAATTCATAACACCGTGAAAATATATGGCTAGCTCACCTAGCAACCAATTCCAGAGGGGGAGGGTTGGTATTAGAGATTCTTAATAAACCTTATTAAGAATTATATATGACGGCTCTTAATGAAAATATCTCATTTCATTGACTGGGTGTTAGATTTCAGTTACCCCACCACCGAAAAATTCATTTAACACTTCGCACCCTAACACTCTAACGAATCAATAGCTTAATAATTCTAGTAAGTGGTACAGGGATTTCTCCTTGGGTCGACAAGGTTATTTCGTAGAATCTATTTCCTGAATTAAAGTAATAGGAAAAGATTGCTGGTCCTGTTGTCTAGGGCTCAATTTTATTGGACAGAAATGCCCTTTCTAATACTAATGGGGAAAAATATTTAGAATTTAAAGGTCCCCCGAGAAAAGTGCATTGAAAGAAAATCAAATCTCTTAATGTTTTATGTAACATCCCATGTGTGCACCATGCACCATCATAACGTAATTCCCACGTTTATGTCCTCCTCATCAGTTAGAAGTGGGAATTCCATACGGGGGCCTGAAGAAACAACTCACTTATGAATATTTCATCCTTAATATAAAGAAAAATTTCCCTACGTTTAGTTTTTACGTAAAAACAAAAGAAATCATGAAGAAAAAAGTCTTGAAGAGAAATGTCTTAAAATCTTCTTGGGATGTCTTGAAACGTCTTGAAAAAGCGCCTTGAAGAAAAATGTCGTAAACAACTTCCCTGCTTGACCGGTGGACTCAACAAACCCTATTAAACCCTTCCTATTACGTAACAACCAAAGTAAACCATCCCAATTACTTAACAGACACCTGAATCTTTTTGAAAACATTCCCTGTGACGTAACAGGCGCCTGCCGGTTGTTGTGAAATCCAGGGATATGGATGTCTTTAAAATCTTGGACATGGGTGTCTTCAAAAGCAGGGATATGGGTGTCTTTAAAAGCAGGGATAGGGTTCCGTTTAAATTGTCTATAGAGATACTACTCAAAATGTATATCTTTGTTACTTTGGACTAATTTAACTGCAAATATTTTTACCTGACCAACTTAAAACCGTCATTTCTTAGAATAGCTTTCTTTTGCGACACCTGTAAACCTTTTAAATAAGAAAAATATTGGCAAACCATACATTATCGTAATAAAATTGATTTGGGTGGGTTAAAAAGTAATATAAATGTCAATTATATCATTTGCGATAAGATTCATTATCGTTTTCACGATACCTACACTCATTGCCAATTTAGTAACAATACTACTTTTATGGTCCTTAAAGTTAAGTGTTTCATCAATTACTGTACCAAGACACTTAACCGGTTTTGTGTATCTCAATGATTTTACCCGTGGGTAATTTTTAAATTGTTTATTATATGCAACTGCTAAATAAAATATCTCATAATCCAGATATCTCATAAATAAAATATAGTTTATTCGCTTTCATTTACTTTACTATATTATATAGTCTATTCAGTATCTTTTAATGCCATTATTCAACGGGTGTCATCCATGTATGTGAGAATAGCCGTGTGAATATCAGTTTAAATAATGGCATTTAGACGGAAGATTACACCGAATAACGACCATACAGAAAACAAAACGTATTACTTGAAGACTATCTTTGAGGAACTCCTTATGTACCAGATATTCATTTTGTCTTGACCATAGAACATTCTCATCATATGTCACCTATTGTTGAAGATCTATTATACATAAAAGTAAATTGTTAGTTTTCATTTGCTTAAGTAGGTATTGGAGACTACAAGTCAGTCCATATTCTGTTTTCCTATTCCGTTATTATTGCCATTTTTAAACGGGTGGTATCTATCTACAAGCGAATCTACGTGTGGTAAAATCAGTTTAGATCCAGACTAATACAATTCAAATGATAGAAATATCTAATAATGAATGTGCAGAAACAACTTGTAACTGCAATCACACATACATCTTATGTATAAAATATAGGATAAGACAGCTTACCATGTTAGACTGTTCAAGATTTTTCAGAAATAAAATATAAGTTTCTAGCTTTCTTCAACTATACAAGATATTAGGGACAACTGGATCATATTTCTGTTCAGTTGGTTTTATTGCCGATGTTGAATAGATGCAATTGATAAGAGAATCATTCTGTCAGGAAAGAATGGCAAGTTCACGAAAGTCTCGTGAATTTGAATGCTCTTTTAGGTCTAAATGAAAAGTCAGCACGGATTGCATTTAAATCTTTTGTCGCAAATTTTCTCACAGCTCGTAATGCCCGTACCTACCATGAATATGTACTAAATTTCTTGGTAACACATAAGTATTTGGGATGTAGCATAAATCTGAAGATTCCTTTCTTGGACTCTGGCCCTGATTTATTCCCCACTTATATTGATTTTGTGTCTGACGAGCATGGAAGAAGTTTTCATCAGGACTCTTCAGACATGAAGATAGAAGTCGCGGACAGTAGAATGTGCAAATGCTTGGTTATCACTGTCGGACATTGAAGAGAGTTGTCTCGGTTACCACAAAAAATAAAAGGCAGTTACGTTCTAGGTATTGTTAGTAGGCTAATGGTAATTTATACTTTTAAATATATACAAATCCACAATGGTCCATTTTAATGTCACAAAATATCTGTGTGACGCATAAACAGTGCTTATATATTTGAATTATGCACGTCAATTGTACTAATATTAGCCTGTTTTTCTTATAAAGCATTTTTTCGTAGCCTAGTGGTGCTTCTGAAGCAATGTCGTTCCTTGAGTAGTGCTTCTATGATTTTTACTCTAAAAAAATGTTTAAAATGAATGAGATGTCTCATAGAACCCCTTTAAACTAAGTCTATGTACCATGTCTCTTTCATACTTTCACCGTTTTTCATATGATTTCATTAGATATAATTCTTTCTTACCACTCGAGTCGAGTGACATGCATTTCACTTATAATTGAAAATTTTCTATTATAATTGAAAAAAGGCAGGGTAGAACATCAACAGGTTGACTCTAGTTCGGCATTGTGGAGTGACATGCATGAGAGGAAAATTTTCAAGTATAGTTGAAAATTTTCAAGTAAACTACTGTCAACCAGCGTGTGTTTTCCGGGGAGACCCTCCAACAGGGTTTACTCAAGGTCGGCATTGTGTAGTGACATGCATGAGAGGTTTAGCATAAGTGGGAGACAGTAACAACGGCAATCAAAGGGGTAAAATTAACCTTGACTTGATGCCCATTTAATTGGACAATCTGTCTTGGTTAATTTTACCCCTTTGATTGCCGTTGTTACTGTCTCCCACCTGTGCTACACCTCTCATACATTTCACTACACAAGGGCTCGAGCCCATATAACCTCTCTGCAGTACTCTAGAACTTTAGAGAATCTTGGCCGATAAGTCCCTTTCTAGAGCATTCTTCCCTTTTATATGGATTAAAAACCCATTTGACAGTTAATTATGTAATTTTAAAAATTTAGGCTTTTCATCGACTTAATTATTATGCTCGAAATGTTCCTAAAACCTTTTTGGTTTGTCTTTACGACGTCAAGTAAGGTTATGACACCATTTCATTTGAAGTTTATGAAATTTTTTCTATTGCAGTTTTGTTATGAATTGTTTTTGTTTAGTACTATTCCCCCTTTCCAGAACGATATTCATAAACATCCAAATTTTTAGCTTGTAAAATTTAGCTATGAATTCAACAGAAATGTTACCTAATCAACAAAATCTTGATTTTTCGTATAGATATGCTAGTTAAGGGATTCTCCTTACTACTAAGGGATCTAATAATGAGGGACTTACCCTTATCAACAGAGCTTCAAATTTCAAAATAAGATAATTGTTAATCTTTGTTTTCCTACAGGTGGTCTTCGTGCAGCCGAAACTGTGGCGGAGGAATACGGAAACGAGAGCGCTTCTGTACCTCCCCGACACCTGTGCATGGTGGAAATTACTGTCTTGGAAATCGAACTCAGTATAAAACATGTCAAAGACAAGTGTGTCCTCCCCATAATGCTCTTGACTTTAGAGCTCTTCAATGTTCAAGCCATGATAGACACCATTATAATATACCGGGTGTTCCTCAGGATGTGAAGTGGCATCCGAAATATGTCGGAAGTAAGATTTTACGATCCTGATAGCTTTTTACTAAGTTTTTCTTTATTAATTATTAATTTATTAATCGTTATTTTATTATTTGATTATTTATTATTATTAATTATTAATATTTATTATTGATTATTTTTACTGATTGATTATTGATTGATTATTATTTATTATTTATTATTTGATAGTTTATTAATCGTTTTGAGGAAGAAATTGCAAATTTTTCCAAATGACACTGGAAATTTTGTCCCCTTTAATAAGAATTGATTTCATTAAATGGGGGCTAAGATACTTCTCTGTCGGTTGTCTGCATTATAGAAACTAAAACTGGAACAGAACATGAGCCGATGAAATTCCGCCCATAGGGTCTTAACTGGTTAAAACAAAAGTTTTGTTTTGTTCAATAGCTTCTAATTCATTTTTATTTAATATTTTGTATTGCTTCGAAATCTATTTTCAAAATGGTTTATCATCCACAGTTTTTCTGCTGTAATTTCTTTGTTGTGGAAATTTCGATATTTCGAACTTTGGAAAGGTTTTATTATTTAGAAAAATTCTTATGTTGTTTTTGCCAAAATCATAGATATAATTACGTTTTTCTTACTTTTTTTGCGCAACAGTTTTTAAAAGTCTCAATGTTGATTAGAACGATACTAAAACTTGTTACTTCAGAAATTATATTTAAATGTGCTTGAGTTATTTTGCTTGAATAACAAGTACAGCTGTGAGTTAGCTTTCCGTGATATCCAAAAATTTTTCCATGGTCATCATCCATTTTCAGGGGGAGTTTGTCCATTTTTTGGTTAATTTGGGCCGTTTTTTTCACCACTGTTAACCCAATTGGGGAGTCCTTCTGAGGTCAATGTTGACGCAGCCAGCTAAATTTTGAGTTGCTTCTTGGTACTTCTCTTCAAATGACTTTTAAACAGATACCGTAAGTTCTAAAAAGAAAAAAAAGTTATCATTCTGTTTTGAATTTCGATTTCATTTTAAACTTTCCAAAAAATAAAATAGGTTTGTTAAAATCTAGAAATGCGAACCATCAACTCTATAGGCGATCAAAAGTTCTTGGTTTTGAGAACCGTAAGGCAAGTTTTCACACGAAAAAGTGGTAATTTTTTGCTCTTGGCTAGTGATGCATAGTTGTGACCAGTGGGACGCTTTGACAACTTCAAATTGAGTTTTAAATTTTGGATTGAGAAAATTGGGGGAGAAAATTATGGGGGATTTATAATGACATAGGATTATATCATTTTACTAGATGGTATGTTGCTTGTCTTAGCACAGTTGTCGACTGTTTGATAGCTGGACCAAATTTCTAACCAGAAATTTCAAGACGCCAATAATTTTTAAGATACGAAATACTTTACCTCGTTTTATATTACGAAAGATTGCTTTGCATTTATAAATGAAGAGCACCAACTCTATAGATGATCAAAAGTTCTTAGTTTTGTGAACCGTAAAGCAAGTTTTTACACGAAAAAGTGGTAATTTTTTGCTCTTGGCTAGTGATGCATAGTTGTGACCAGTGGGACGCTTTGACAAATTTAAATTGAGTTTTAAATTTTCGATTGAGAAAATTGGGGGAGAAATTATGGGGGAATTTTATAATGACATAGGATTGTATCATTTTACTAGATGGTATGTTGTTTGTCTTAGCACAGTTGTCGACTGTTTGATAGCTGGACCAAATTTCTAACCAGAAATTTCAAGACGCCAATAATTTTTAAGATACGAAATACTTTACCCCATTTTATCGTAAGAAATATTGCTTTGCATTTATAAATGCAGAGCACCAACTCTATAGATGATCAAAAGTTCTTAGTTTTGAGAACCGTAAGGCAAGTTTTCACACGAAAAAGTGGTAATTTTTTGCTCTTGGCTTGTGATGGATAGTTGTGACCAGTGGGACGCTTTGACAACTTCAAATTGAGGTTTAAATTCTGGATTGATAAAATTTGGGGAGAAAATCATGGGAGGATTTTATAAGGACATACGATTGTTTTCTTTACTAGAAGGTATTTTGCTTGTCTTAGCACAGTTGTCGACTGTTTCAGTTGCACAGTTGTAGCACAGTTGTCGACCAAATTTCTAACCAGAAATTTCTAGACGCTGATACTTCATAAGATACGAAATGCTTGACCTCATTTTATCTTACGACAGATTGCTTCATCAGCTAGTTCGATATTTGAAGTTGGAATATATATTTATGCTTTAATTCACTAAATTGTTTATTACCCATCTTCATGGGGCAGATTTTATGACGTGAAAATTTAAGACAGGAAATATATTTAGATATCGAAAGCTTTCAATATAGTTAGTATTAAAGAAGATTAAGGTACATTTTCTTTTAAATTCACAAGAGCTCTCCATACAATCTGGCTTGAAATAACAAAGTTACGAGAAGAATGATTAGCTCGGACAACGTGTTAGGAGTTATTAAGTATGAGGAACCAGATGTATTGACCGTATTGAGACCATGATAAAAAATTGCTGGATGGGTAGTTAGGTTTTTGATAGTAATGGAATTACAGTATGCCTCCAAAAGAAGATATAGTAGATTTGTTGAGAGTGATCAGATCAAGACAAGAAGAGTAAGGAAGCTGTGAATCGTGGCGTGAATCAAGTTTTCTAAGAGTTTAGTATTTTATTGGAGGGTTAAACTTAGATATAGAATAGATTTTTACTTTCAGTTGAATATTGTGGTGATATATATAAGGATACGAATCCATTTAATAGCAAACTGACTGCTAGTAGGAGGAAGCTACTTTTTAAAATTTGGTGAGCTTTCGGATGTAAATATAAAAATCTAGTTGCTTACTCTGCAATGCGGAGGTGGTTGATTTGGCCCATTTTCTCCCAAAGTGCCATAAAATATCTCAAATTTGGGTCAGTTGAGTGGAGGGAAATTTTGAAGAGCAACGACTCCAAAACGATTGTTATGGTGGGAAATTTTGTGTTGAACGTGATAAAGCGAAGTGTAGACCTTGCAATAGAAGTATAATGTGTTGGGTTTCGAGTTTAATGTTATTAGTAATATATATATATATATATATATATATATATATATATATATATATATATATATATATATATATATATATATATATATATATATATATATATATATACATATATATATATATATATATATATATATATATATATATATATATATATATATATATATATATATATATATATATATACATATATATATATATATATATATGTATATATATATATATATATATATATATATATATATATATATATGTATATATATATATACATATATATATATATATATATATATATATATATATATATATATATATATATATATACATATATAGCTAATATATATAATATATATATAATCTATATATATATATATATATATATATATATATATATATATATATATATACATATATATATATATATATATATATATATATATATATATATATATATATATATATATATATATATATATATATGTAATAAATGCTGCCTACAATATGTGGGGGAAGCAACTAATAATATATATAAAAGATTTTCTGGACACAAGACAACAGTTAATAAAGAAAAAAGTTATGACTATCTAGTTCAACATTGTAATAATGGTATGTTTTCCATATCAGATATAACTGTCACAATTCTAGAAAATTTAGAGTTAGAAAATTTAAATAAAGAAGAGAAGAATAATAGACTACGTAAACAGGAGGATTTCTGGATCCATACTCTTGGTACAGCTTATCCTTTTAGGCTAAATGATCGTGTAGCAAAATACGGAGCAGTGCTGTCACTTACTTGAAGTACTTTTCCTTGAAGTACTACTTAAGTAAAATTTTCTATTACTTGTACTTGTACTTAAGTAAAAACTCTAGGGTGTACTTATTACTTGATACTTAAGTAAGATTAAGAAATACTTAATACTTAAGATACTTTTAATGTACTTATTTTTCAAATACTTTACCTTTGACATGAAAATTTTGTGTGTGTATGCTCTGGCAATGTACAAGAAAACATCACCTTTAGATTTTGAGCAAACTCAGATATAGCTTTTGTGTGTGTATGCTTTGGCAATGTACAAGAAAACATCACCCTTTTGATTTAGAGTAAACTCATATTTTTGGATATGAAATAAGGTATTTGTTTTTGACGAAAAAATTATAGTATGATTAACACTTGGTTTAATTTTTGTTTAAAAGTTATATAACAAAGAAAATTGAAATTATTTCATAGTTTACTGGTCGACAGTGCGCTAAAATACCTTGTTTTGTGCTAAACCTTGCACACAGTAGTCTATTTGGGCTTTTATTTCTGAAATTAGTGCTTAAGTTTTGTCATCTCGTCAACTGAACCAGATTTCTACCATTTCATCATCTTCAGGACCATATTATTGGTAGAACTACTGAAGCTATGAATCTTTGCCCATCTAAATGTTGTCTGCAATAAACAAGTCTAGGGAATTCAAGCTGGATCCAATGCAGTGGTATTTTGTCAAATTCGTTCCAGCAAATTTAGGTATTCAGACGAATCTGACTTCAGATTTGTCACTCCATTCATATGTTATAGGCCCTACTAAATTAAAGGAAAACTCAACTTTCTTAAGACTTGAAACCCTCTCCCCCTCGCCCTATTTGAGATAGGGTTTGTGATACCAGAACTTGATATGAGCCCTGATCCTAGGCATCTTTGGTCTAGTTTTCATTCGGATCCTTTACTCCATGTGCAAGTTATACTAAATTAAACAGAAAACTTAAATTTTTCTGGAATTAAAACCCACTCCCCCCTTGGTAAATTTGAGCTAGGGTCTTTATATCAAAACTTGATATGTGTCATGGTCTTAGGATTTGCTGGTTCAATTTTCATTCAGATCCGTTACTCCAGTCGCAACTTACTTTGAATTAAACGAAAAACTGTTTTTAGCAGGTAAAGCCCTCTCCCCCCTGTTTTATTTTAGCTAGGGTCTTCATCTTTCAACTTGATGTGTCTCATGATCCTTGGCACCAAATCTGGCCATCAAAATCTTCATCCAAATCCAACCAGCATTTCTCCCCCTATACGTAATTACACAGACGGATGGACAGACAGACAGACGGACGGACGGATTTTGCAACGTCTTAGGTAGCCATGTTGGCTAATTGGATCCAAAAAAAGGAAAACAATGACATATCATCATTTAAGTATTTTAACAAATCATGTTTTTCATTTGATTCACTGTAACTTGCATATGGAGATGAATTTCGATGAAAATTGAATAAAGATCCCTAAGAGTATGATATGCATTGAGTTCTGGGATGGAGACCCAAGCTTAATTAAAGTTGAGTTTTTCATTTAATTCAGTATAGCTTGCGAGAGATTTATGGATCTCAGTGAAGATTGAACCAAAGGTGCCTAAGACCATGACAAGCATCAAGTTTTGAGATGAAAACCTTAGCTCAAATAGAACGAGGGGGAGTGAGTTTTAAGTGCTGAAAAAAGTCAAGCTTTTGGTTTAATTTAGTATAACTTGCGAATAGAGCAACGGGTCCAAATGAAAGCTAGATATGACCAGGACCAGGGCTCATATTGACCTCTGATATCACAAGCCCTATCTAAAATAGGGCAAGGGGGAGGGGGTTTCAAGTTTTAAGTTTTCCTTCAATTTAATAGGGCCTATCACTACTTCCCCCTATGGCTTGTCCAAAGCCTGGAAATAACCCTTTTCCAAAGTAAGTCATACTGAAGCCAACCTTCAACCAAATATTCCGTCCCCAGAGAAAAATTACTTTGTATAGCACTTGGTATTTACCAAGTGACATATAGTGATCGCAAATTCTTTTGGTCTGTCGGTTTGTCAGTCCCGGTCTTGCTACTTTAGGCACTTCCAGATAAGCTAGGACGATGAAATTTGGCAGGCGTATCAGGGACCAGACCAGATTAAATTTGAAATAAATGTATCCCCGATTCGACCATCTAGGGACGGTTAATTTGGAAAAATTATATCAGATCTTAATTAAATTTGATATTTAGAAGGATATCACGTCTCAGAACTTTTAATTTAAATTTTGACCGGATCAGGTGACATTGGAGGGGGAAACCTGAAATCTCGGAAAATGCTTAGAGTGGAGGGATCGGGATGAAACTTAGTGGGAAAAATAAGCACAGGTCCTAGATACGTGATTGACATAAATAGAACGAAGTCACTCTCTTTTGGGGAGTTGGGGGGAGGGTTAATTCTGAAAAATTAGAAAAAATGAGGTATTTTTAACTTACGAAGGAGTGATCGGATCTTGAATTTCATCAGATGAAATTTCATATTATAAGGACCTCGTAACTCAGATCTCATGTTTTAAATCCCGACCGGATCCAGTGTCATTGGCGGGATTTGGTGGGAAGGGGACCGGAAATCTTGAAAAACGCTCAGAGTGGAGTGATCAGGATGAAACATGGTCAGAAGAATAAGCACTAGTCCTAGATACGTGATTGACATAACCGAAATGGATTCGCTCTCTTTGGGGGAGTTGGAGGGGGTGTTAATTCGAAAAAATTACAAAAATTGAGGTATTTTTAACTTAAGAGCGGGTGACCGTTCATGAGGTATTTTTGAATTTGATATTAAGAAGGAACTCATGTCTCAGATCTCTTATTTCAAACCCCGACCAGTTTTGGTGACATTGGGGGAGAGCTGGAAGGGGAAACCGGAAATCTTGGAAAACGCTTAGAGTGGAGAGATCCGGATGAAACTTGATTGGTAAAATAAGCAAATGTCTTAGGTACGTGATTGACGAAACCAGACTGGATCCACTCTCTTTGGGGTAGTTAGGGGGGTCCAGTGCTTTGGCGAGTTCGGTACTTCTGGACGTGCTAGGACAATAAAATTGGTAGGCATGTCAGGGACCTGCACAAATTGACTTGATAAAGTTGATTTCCCCGATTCAACCATCTGAGGGGGCTGAAGGGAGAGGAAAATTTGAAAAATGAGGTATTTCAACTTGCGAGTGGGTGATCGGATCTTAATGAATTTCGATATTTAAAAGGACCTTGTGTGTCGGAGCTCTTATTTTAAATGCCGACCAGCATTAACCCTCTGAATTTTCTTTTAAATTAATCTATTGATTCTTATAATTTTGCTAGAGCTCATGCCATATGAGCTCTTGGCTCTTCCGACCTCGTCACAAGTACCATATGAGCTCTCAGCTCTTGTTTTATTCCTTTTTTCTCAGAAGATTTTCGACTTAGTCTCATGGTTTTAGCCACTTCATGGTGTGAAAACTGCTTCTAGAAATAGATAGGTTGCAACTTCTGCCGTATTGTCTTCTAGTATATTTAAATATGTTCTTACATCGTTCCTGCGTCCCCTTAAAAGTTCTGTTTCTTATGGTAATATTGGTTTTGTCTTCTGTTGCATATGCAGACGACGTTCTTCTTGTTGCCCGGACTCGCCGTGGATTGCTTTCCAATTTTAATATATTAACCAATGAACTTTTAAGGTTGGACTGTCAGTTAATGCGTCTAAATGCGAGTTTATTTGTTTTAATAGTCCTTATGCGGTCGCTCCATTCATTGCTGGGACTGCAATTCTGCCATGTCCTTCTTTAGTTAGTTGGCTTGGTCTGTGTTTCGGTCCAACACTTTCCACTACCTTTTCATCCCTAGTGAATCAAGCCGTGAAAAACCTACGCGCCGCTTACGGAAAAATATCTCCAACAAAAGCCGTTACAACCGCAACAGTTTGTCCATGATTTATAACGCTTATTGCGCCCCTGTGCTTTTGTTTTTATCAGGCATGGCTCATCTGTTTCGTAAGAAAAATCCCCGTGCAGCTTATTTCAGATATTGCAAATTCCTCCTCCGGCTTCCTAGATGACACCAAAACAGAAAAATAATTGCTCGATTTGGTTTAATAGATATGCCTTCTTGGATTCGGTCTTCCAGTGATGATTTATGTAAAAAAAACTATCTACTTTATTCACGTTTACGACCCTCTGCGGCCTTTTTTCCATATTGATACTGGTTAATTAGTCCAGGTTGTCTTTTGTTAGTTTGAATTTTTTTTCTTGCTATTTATCGTTTTTGTTTATTTATAATAATCCGTACTCTGTGCTTTTCTTTTATACTTTTACGGATAATAAAGATCATTCATTGATTCATTCATTCATTCTGCAGTTTGACCAGCCGTATGGAATGCGTCTGAATCAGCGGGCTTGCTGCAGGCCCGTGATTTTATAATATATGTTTGTAGGGAGTTTTATCGACCATCTGAAATGACTACACAGTATGCGGCTTGCTTGAGTGAAAACCAGCCAAAGGATATAGATGTCATACATTTTCATAGCGTGTCTGAAATTTAACTTGAAAACTGGAGGCAGTTTCCTTGTAAAGTTGCCGAGGGCGAGACACGTCATCAATTGATTTTTGATTTTTTATTATTGAGCTTTGATTTCTCTTAATGAAAAAGTCTGCAACTGACTCACTTGGCTCCTTAATTTTAAATTTGAGTTTCTTGTTACGAAGATTTTTACTAATTGAACCAGAGAATGAACTACTTTATTACCTTTTATCTGTTTTAAAGCCAATCCAAAGTTTCTTTTTCTATTTTCAATATTTTTTCCACCATTCCGACATGTTTCAGAATAACCCTGTATTTTTTCAAACGTGCCAGATTTGACTGAACACTAATCGCCAGAAGTTCAACTCTATGTAGACTGTATTAATCCTGTCATGTGATCTGTCTGATCCAATCAGAAGTTTTTTGACTGCACTTAATTGTTTTGATAGTCTTTTTCTTTCAAGCCGTTGTATTGAAAATTGGTTTGGATTATTTTTTTGACCTCGTTTTGTGTCTACCAGTCAAACAAGGGAAAAAATATTTCCAATATTTTTTTATCATTCCCACATGTTTCAGAATAACCGTGTATTTTTTCAAACGGGCCAGATTTGACTGAACACTAATCACCAGAAGTTCAACTCTACGTGCATTGTGTTAATCCTGTCATGTGATATGTCTGATCCAATCAAGAGTTTTTTGACTCCACTTAATTGTTTTGCTAGTCTTTTCTTTTCAAGCCGTTGTGTTGAAAATTGGCTAAGGTTATTTTCTTGGACTTCATTGGGTGTGTACCAGCCGAACAAGGGAAACGGTTCAAACAATAAAACGGAAATTCTGGTTCTTGATTAAGATTTCCAAGAGAGGAATGACGGGGGACATTTTATAGGCAAGGGAACGGGCTAAGAAGCCTTCAGAATGGCTTTAAAAAAAGGTAGCATGGGCTTTTTATCAGAAATATATATATATATATATATATATATATATATATATATATATATATATATATATATATATATATATATATATATATATATATATATATATATATATATATATATATACATATATATAATAAATACTTGAAGTAGTACTTGAAGTAATACTTAAGTACAATTTTGGCAAGTACTTGATATTTGATACTTAAGTAAGAAATTGGAAAGTACTTATTACTTGATATTTAAGTAAAAAAACAGTGAGTACTTAATACTTGATACTTAAGTAAAAATTTGGAGTACTTGTTGCAGCACTGATACGGAGACATGTCTCATGTTGTTGTTAAATGTATTGATGGCTTTATGGACCATCCTTCTTTTACTTGTCCTACTAAACGTAAAAAACGATCGAGAGGACATAGGAAAAACAATAGAAAAAATGAATTAGATTTACATATGTTTTCTATAGATCTATGCCAGCTACTTGAATCTAAGGGTATGACTTCTGTAATAAAATGTCTAAATAAGTTATCCAAGAGGAGTTTAATCAAACTTTTCTGGATTGTTAAGAATAATACAGCTCTTGAATATAGTTTAAAGTAACATGCGATACAATTTGCATTCTAACTAAAACGAAATTTGTTTCAAAAAAGAATAAGTTTGATAAGATTGGTAATAAGGACAACAGATTATATTTACCTATTAATTTTACTTGTAAGCAGATTGAAGATATTAATTTATCAGAAATTTTAAATCAGCGGGATGTGAAACACGCTCTTCCTAGTAATTTGAATTATAATGATAGTCCAGTTTTAACTTATAAATTTTCAAAATCTATTGGGCAAATGATTTTTAATTATAATTTAATACTTAAAAGATTGGGTAGTGATATAAATTGGAAACCTGTTTGTAACTGTAAGCAACTTGGCCCATTTGTAAATCCCACTTACCAACATGTTATAACAGGGGACTTGTCAATAATAAAACAAGATGATCTTCAAATTATAATGAATAAAGGGACTAATTTCCGTCTTTCTCATCATTTGAAACCATCGAGTATTCTTGATAGCTTGGAAAATGATTTTGATTTATTTATTGATAAGTGGTGTAAGAAAGAGAATAAAAATAAAGAGAGTTTTCAAAGTTGGAAGAATTTAATTATTTATAGAATACGAAATAAAATATATTCTAACTTAAAAAATAGTAACACTAAATCATTATTTTATAATGCTAAGATAAAACAAGCCATTGCTAATCTACAGAATGAATTTGTAATAGTGCCGGTGGATAAAGCTAATAACAATTTTCTATAATTTGTCAGAAGCTGTATTGAGATGTTTTAACAAGGGCGTTATGCACGACTAATGTTTACGAAAAGATGAATTTAGAGGATGAAAATTTAATTGAAAAAACTGAAGAAATACTTTTTAAAAAATTTAATAATAAAATTAATGACAATGATAAAAAGTTCCCTTTCCTATATTGGACTGTAAAATTTCATAAGAATCCCCCTAAACCACGGTTTATTGCTGGAGCAGCTAAATGTCCAACCTGCATTGCTGCTACTGACCTCTCTTTAATTTTAAAGGAAATTATAAATAAACTTAAAACCTATTGTTCTGGTATTAAAAAATTTTCGAATTTTAATCCATATTGGAGTGTTAATAATTCACTGCAGGTGATAGACTCTTTAACAATGGTTTCAGCTAAAAGAATTGAGTTTTTCGATTTTGCGACAATGTATACTAATTTATCACTTAATGTAGTGTTAGATAATTTAAAAACGGTTATCAAGAAATCTTTCCTCTTATCTAGTAAGAGGTTCTTAAAAATAGACACTTATAATAAAAAAGCTATATGGACAAATTGCTTCAAGACTACAGTTAACTCGAGATGTTATAGCTTAGATATGATTTTTGATTTATTAGAATTTGTTTTATATAATACTTATATAAGATTTAATGGTAATTTGTACAAGCAAATCGTTGGAATTCCCATGGGGGGGGGAATACCAGCCCATTTATAGCTGACTTGTTCTTAAGTCAACTCGAATATAAATATATGATGGATAAGAATAATCCAAATAATTTAAAACATGTTTTGTCAAATAATAGAAGATATTTTGGTTTTAAATTGTAAGGTATTCATTGATATTTCTAAAAATATATATCCATCAGAGCTTAGTTTTGAACCTAGTCATGGCACTGGTCTAGAAGATCATTTCTTAGATTTAAATATTAATATTTGTGATAATAATAAATTAAGTTTTAAAATGTATAATAAAACGGATGATTTCGATTTTGAAGTGATTAATTTCCCGTTCCCTGAAAGTAATATACACTCAAATATCACATATTCGGCATTTTTCTCACAGTTACTTAGATATGCAAGGATTTGTAGTAATTATATTGATTTTAAAAATAGATGTAAAATCTTAAGCCAAAAATTGATTTTAAGAGGTTTTTCTGCAAATAAATTAACTTGCAATTTAAAAAATTTAGTTTTCGATATAACGAACTTTTAAATAAATACAAAAAGAATTATATTGAAATACTTAGCGAAATCTTTGATTAGTTTTGATTTTCCTTGTTATTGAGTTTGGCGTGTCCCTAATTTTTGACAGTGGATTTCCGGAGAATTTTGCATATATTGTTGTTTTAAATGGTCTTATTTTACATTCATTTCCTTGATTTTTATCTAGGTCATATGAAAAACTTTGAATAATTGTTTAGTTTTAATATAGAGTGTGAATTGGTAACTTAAATACATGAGAGCCAGAATTAAGGTAGGATAAGCTTATTTTGGTGTTACTTGGTTGTTCTACATTTGCTTGTTTTTTCATAGGCATATATTTTGGGGGTGATACCTTACACGGGGATACCATAGGGAATTTATGGTAGGCATGTCATTTGCCTGGGTAGAGAATTTAAAGTGCCGAAACCCTATAGGCAAGTGTGTATTCTCCTGGTGAGCCCTTGTGTTGGGTTGTTGCCTCTGAATTATTTGTCTTTACAGTTTTTATTGTTTGGTAAATGACGACTTCTACTTATTGACGACGCGACTGCCTGTCCATGGATTATTCTTTATGGTTCATTGTGTATGGCTATGTTGTTTGACCTATGTAATTGTATGGATGAGTAGGGTTAAGGCCTCATTCAAGTGCTTATCTATATTAATCAAATAATATGAAAAAAACTTCGTTTTCTTAAAGAGTTAAAGAGGCTGCGTCCCAAAGTCGAACCTTAAAACGTACAGGAATTAGGAGAGGCGACATTTTGACTGATTCGCATCGACATTTCGCAGAGGCGACATTTTCGCATCGATATTTTGACTGACGAATTCAGACGGTTTGAACTGGATTTATTAGGAGTTTCAGAAACTCATATCCCAGAGGTAGGAAGCATGAAATTAGGTGACATAGAATTTGTTTACTCAGGCAGGAAGGATGGGGTACATAGACAGGGAGTAGGGCTCATGATGAATAAGGAAGCTACTAAGTCTTGTTTAGGCTGGGAAGGTATTAATAATAGAATACTAATTGCCCATTTTATGACTAAAAAGTTCAGGGTATCAGTTATAGTAGCATATTCCCCCGTTGAACCAACTGATGGAGATACTAGTGACTCAGATAAATTTTACTTACAGTTACAGGAGCAAATAGACAGGGTACCAAGTAGAAATATGGTGTTTTTGCTAGGAGATTTTAATGCACAGGTTGGTAGAAATAGGGATAGATGGTATCCTAGCCTAGGTAGATTTGGTGTAGGAAAAGAAAATAGTAATGACAATAGGCTTTTGCAATTTTGTAGGTATAATAATCTAGTTATAATCAATACGGTGTTTGGTCACAAAATAGCCCATAAGTTGACATGGTATTCACGTGATGGTAAGACAGCAAACTTTATTGATTATGTTATTATAAACAGAAGACTAGTAGGATCAATACAAGATACTAGGGTGTATAGGAGTGCTTTTATTGATGTTAAAAGTAAAGATCACCATCTAGTAGTGTCTAAGGTTAATTTAAAGCTGAAATTTCGGAAGGGTAACTCCCTTCCGGAAAGTTATGATGTTGGTAGACTCCAGGATGAAAATTTGAGAAAAAACTTCCAGGAACAGTCGAATACTAAACTTGAGAGTTTAAAATTAGACAATGTTGGAGATAGATTGAAAAATTTCAGAAGAACAATTTGTGAAGTTGCTGATGGTGTCCTAGGGAAGAGTGCTAAGACTGCAACTAGGAATATTAGTGAAAAAGCTTTAGGTTTAATAGAGAGTAGAAGGGGTTTGTATAAGAATTGTCTGAGTGATAGGTCGTATGAAAACAAATGGAATGTAAAGAAAGTGGAGAAAGCATTAAAATATGAACTAAGGAGATGTTAAGTGGATGCCATGGATAAAATTGCTGAGGATCTGAAAGATGCGGCTAGACGGCAAAATAGTAAAATATTATACTGGCATGTTAATAAATTGAAAGGGAGTAGCCAATCCGGACTAGTCCCAGTTAAAGATAGAAATGGGGCCACAATTAGTGATAAGGAAAAATTTAAAGAAAGATGGGTGGAACATTTTGAGAATGTGCTAAACTCAGATACAGTTGCAGGAAAAGAAATAGATGAAAATGAAAAAGTTTGTGATACCCTGGATGTGAAGGAAGATTTGTTTAGTGAGGAAGAATTAGCGAAAGTACTAAAAGGATTAAAAAATAATAAGGCCCCAGGTGCTGATAGTATGATTAATGAGTTTCTTAGATATGGTGGCTCTGAGGTTAGGAATAAGCGACTGAAGATTATGAACATGATTTTTGAAAAAGGGGAAGTACCCAATGATTTTAGGAAAACCATAATTAAACCTATGTATAAGAAAGGTGACAAAAGTGAGTGTCGTAATTATCGATGCATTAGTCTGGTCTCTGTAGGTAGCAAATTACTGAGTAATATGATACTTTTTAGACTGAGAGATGATGTAGACAAAATTTTAAGGGAAGAACAATACGGTTTTAGAAAAGGTAGGGGTGTGTCGACCAAGTTTCCACTCTTAGGTTAATAATGGAGAAGTCCCTTCGTTTTCAAACACCTTTGGTCCTCAGTTTTATCGATTATGAGCAAGCTTTCGATTCTGTTGATAGAAGAGCGTTAACAAAGGTCTTATCGTTATATGGTATACCAGAAAAATATATTAAAGTGATTTGTGCTATGTACGAGAATAATACTGCTGCGGTTAAGGTAGAAAATGAGGTTAGCAACTGGTTTTGTATTAAATCAGGAGTTAAGCAGGGTTGTTTCTATCCCCCTTTAAATGGATCATTTTGATGGACTTCGTCTTAAGGAGCACAGGAAAGGCAATTGGAGACCATGGAATCAAATGGGGAGGAAGAACACTCCTGGACTTAGATTATGCTGATAATTTAAGCATATTAGATGAAAGTGTGAGCAAAATGAATGAATTTTTAGAGGTTTTGCGAGTTCAGGGTGCTAAAATAGGCTTGAAAATTAATGTTAAGAAGACTAAGTCACTAAGGCTAGGAATAAGTGAAGATGAACAGGTGACATTAGGTAACGAAAAGATTGATCAGGTTGGGAGCTTCAGTTACCTTGGTAGTATTATTAGTAAAGATGATGGGAGCAGTGAAGATGTTAAACGTAGAATAGCTAAGGCTCAGGGTGTTTTTTCACAATTAAAAAAGTTTGGAAGAATAGAAAGATAAGTCTGCAAACCAAGATTAGAATATTGGAAGTTACAGTGATGACAGTGGTCAAATATGGCTCTGAAGCATGGGCACTCCGAAAAGCAGATGAAAATTTACTAGATGTTTTCCAGAGAAATTGCCTACGGATTGTTCTGGGTACCCGGCTGACAGACCGTATTTCAAACAGTAGGTTGTACGAACAATGTGGTTCAATTCCGCTTTCTTGGGCTATAATGAAAGAAAGTTTGAGATGGCTAGGCCACGTTCTACGGATGAAGGATGACAGATTACCGAAGATTGTCCTTTTTTGCCAACCGTCTGGGGCTACACGGAAAGCAGGTCATCCTTGTCTGGGTTGGGAGGATGTCATAAATAAAGATTTAAAGGAAATGGGAACTTCTTGGGAGGGTGTAAAAAGGGAGGCTTTAAATAGATTAGGTTGGAGGAGGAGCGTGCGTAGCTGTGTTGGCCTCAGGCGGCTTGGTGCTGCAGTGAGTTATTAGTAGTAGTAGTAGTAGTAGTATATGAACGAGCATTCATTTCTCAGCTGTTAAAGAGCATGTAGATCTTTTTATTTTAGATTGTGCTCACAAAGAAAGCAGTCTACTGTGTTTGGCATTCAGAAGTTTTTTTCTTATCTTGTTGAGAAAGTAGTTGACACGTGAACTTTATGTGTGAACCGTAAGATAACATTCCTATAAAAAGTATTAGCCATGAAAAAGACATAAACAAAAAGTTGTTGATGTACTTGATGATCTTCTTAGATATATGGGTTGGTTTTTCAAGGCCAGACACAGCTAAATGCTGGGGCAGGGGCTAATTTATTATTTATAAATTGTTTTAAAGGTTTTAACAATATTCTACCCCTTTCGTACGAAATGAATGAAATCAATTTGGGGCAATTTATTAAACAACTTTCAATCTATTGTCTTCATGAATAAAAACAGTATAATAAGTCTACTCGATGAGGCCTGCATGATTTTTTCAGGTTATGGGATGAACTTGAAAAAAATACTCTAGAGGAGAGGAGAGAGTAAACTTTGAATAAAAAAAAATCCATTGAAAATTTTATTATTTAAATCTTATAAGTATTTTACCGCTTTTAAGTTTTGGAATTCAAGGGGGGCAAGCCTCCCCTATCCTCGCCCTTGGTAATGAGAATTTATTAAAATATACCGGGAGTTAATTTCAATTATATTGTGATTTATTGTAACTCGGAAATCAATATCGCTGCAAAACATTTCATTTTCCAGATTTTGTAGTCCAAAAATTGAAAATGGAATTATTTTTTATGTGAGGAAATTCGATCTTCGCTTTAAATCTTGTTGTGTTGATGCATGACTAGTGCACTGTCTATTTGTGATGATAGATACCCATACTATGGATCTTTTATGTGGAAAATTTTACGGAAATGATCCTAAACAAACTAAGCTTTAGGGTCCAATCTACCGTAGTAGTGGAGTCATCTCGGGGAGGGGGGCAGGGGGACAGGTGCCTCACGTAATAATTTGAGAAAAAATATTATATAGCCCATGCTCCTTAACCCCCCAGATAGAGATCCCTCTTGCTCACCCCCCCCCCAGCACCACCAATAAAATGCTGGTGCTAAGCCCCCTTGCAGTGCTTGTTAAAAAAACTTCGATTATGAATAAAATGAGAGATGGCAGAGATGTGCTTTTTCTGAAAAGGAACCTTGGCGCACGGAGTTATCCTTGACAGCTCAGTCCGTATTTTAATACATTATTTTTGTAGGGGAGCTGGACGTCACAAAGATATAACTCTATCAGTGTTTACAGGAGTAAATTATGTAAAAGTAGCTTCCCAAGACAGGTAAAGAGTGTGTTAATAAATTAAATCGAGCAAATTCCACTTAAATAATGTGTCAAACTTAATTATTATTGTTACTACTAACAATCCACTGCGGCAACAAGCTGCCTGAGGGAAATACAGCTGCAGAAGCTCTTCTTAAGTCCCAATATGCTCAATGTTCCCCTCTTTGCCTCTTCCCAAAAGCGTCTAGTTTCCCTTTAATGTTTTCTTACAAGCCTATCACACGATATTTGGGGAAGAGCTGTTTTCCGTTTGGCCTTATACGGATGACCAAAAATACTGATATTTGGCAAACTGTCATTCTTCCCCCGCAAAACCTGTCCTAGTCATCTCTGAATTTCTATTATTGTAGCCTTAGAGACTGGGATTGGACCCCATTTTTTGCTTAGATTAATGTTTGAAAAACGGTCTGTCGAACAGTTACACCGAACTATCAATAGAAAACTAGCTGACCTTTGCCACACGTTGCTGTGGCGCTGCGTGCCACAGCAACACGTTGAGTGTCAGTTAGTCCCCCGTAAACCTCCCCTTAATATTGTATATGAAGTCATATTAAATATGACGTCTATTAATGTGGCCATTTAAGTCCTCCAATAAAAATACCATATACCTGGGATCTGTCTATTTTTTCCTGTAATCGTGAATAAAATTCGTTTGAGTGGTTACTATCTCCGTCAGTCGGCTAGGCAGCTACTTGTCCGTTGATTATACGGATTGATACCTCTTGATTGGGACTCAACAAGTCGTGTAATATTTATCTTTCTCCTAAAAAAGTATAAGTGAAGCCCATGTCTTGAAATGGGTGGTTATAATAGTTTAGTACCCTTGTCCCTGGAATTGCAGGCACCGTATTGCTTCAGGAGACGTATTCTTTTGCTTTTGACCATTTTGGTTGAAATAGTAACTGTAAAATTTTAGTATAATGCCATACAGAGTCAGTGGAGCACTAGGGGTGGAAAGAGTGATTCAGTGGCCTCTGATCCATTTTGGAATCTTTTACTTCGTTTTCTTCTAAAGTAATGATCATCACCACTATCTAGCGGTGTCTATAGTCAGTTTAAGGCTAAAATTTAGGAAGATTGGCTAATTTCTGGGAAGCTATTACGTTGGAAGACTCCACGATGAGAATTTGTGAGCAACTCTCCAGGACCGTTTAAATATGAGTTTGGAGAATCTAAATTTTGACAAAGTAGAAGATGGATATAATGATTTTACGAAAATCTGTTACATATTTTTTCTTTGTGTGTCCATGTCTCTATGTACCGCGTGGCTAATCCTTTTTACTGAAGACAAGTGACTTCGTCCCAGTTTATTTAAATCTTCGAAATTATTTTTTCTGTAGTAGAGCCAATTGATAACCAATTATTCATAAATGAAACTTTAGTTATCCCATCAACATTCACTTTTTCGAAAACGGAATTGACTAACAACTGCGCAAAATTTGCAAACGTTTTATTTCCAATCAATTTAGTTTTTGGGTGCACTTCTGCACATTGGTTTCGATCGATCCTCCTGAAAAAAAAAATAATTTTCTCGATAATTTTCTTGTAAGGTATGTCTGCGAAGAAGAGTAAGTTATCTCTGCGGCACAGCAGAATATCTATTTAGTTGTCCAATTCGAAGTCAATAACTATCTATATTCCTGTTGATGCCGTTGACAAAATTGAGCTTCAATCTTTAAAAAAAATCAACTCCTGCCTTTTTGCAAAGATGTTGGGAATGAAATGTAGTGTGAATTAACAGATTTTAGCATTAATGTTTTACAGGAAACAATTCAGTATCTTAAGACATTATTTCAATACCTACTAATTTCTTTCAGTTTAAATTTCTTGATAGATAGATGAGTAAATAAAATTGTTAAAGTAGGACAAATTAATAGTTTCTTTGGAGGCCACTGGAGATTTTATTTTCAACATATGCAGGGACAAACCGTTTTCCTTGTGATTTTACACATTATTGAGATGTGGCTTAATCTGTCTTTTTTTGTAAGATAACTAGAAAAACTATCTAAAAATATTGTATTTTATTATAAATTACTCCGTTTATTTGACATGTAGTTCCTCTCCCTGAAAACATAATCTATACAATGAATAGATATTCCAAGGAACCTTCAAAAAGAGGCTGAAAGAAAAATTTGTACTAAAAACTGTAGTTTGTTCAGCCGGTAAACCGCACCTTGGGACAATATGTGTAAATTTTTCAAACAGTTTGTGGTAACGAACTGTAGTAAGGAGCGACCCGGCTCAATAGTAATCAAAACTCTAAAAAATGGAATTTTGATACCAATAGCTACATCAAAAGAATTGCATTTTAATGCTGATTTTAAATATATAAGTTTCATCAAGTTTAGTCTTAACCATCAAAAGTTACGAGCCTGAGAAAATTTGCGTTATTTTAGAAAATAGGGGAAAACACCCCCTAAAAGTCACACCATCACACCATCAGATTCAGCGTATCAGAGAACCCTACTGTAGAAGTTTCAAGCTCCTATCTACAAAAATGTGGAATTTTGTATTTTTTGCCAGAAGGCAGGTCGCGGATGCGTGTTTATTTGTTTGTTTTGTTTTTTTTCCCAGGGGTGATCGTATCGACCCAGTTGTCCTAGAATGTTGCGAGAGGGCTCATTCTAACGGAAATGAAAAGTTCTAGTGTCCTTTTTAAGTGACCAAAAAAATTGGAAGGCACCTAGGCCCCCTCCCACGCTAATTATTTTCCCAAAGTCACCGGATCAAAATTCTGAGATAGCCATTTTATTCAGCGTAGTTTAAAAACCTTATAACTGTGTCTTTGGGGACGACTTACTCCCCCACAGTCCCCTTGGGAGGGGCTACAAGTTACAAACTTTGACCAATACTTACATATAGTAATGGTTATTGAGAAGTTTGCAGGCGTTTTCAGTAGGATTTTTTGGTTCGAGGAGGGGTTGAGAATAGGGGGATAGGCTGGGAGAGCTTTGCATCGAGGAATTTGTCATGGTGGAAGAAAATTTCCATGAAGGGAGCACAGGATTTACTAGCATTATTTAAAAAAAAAAAAAAATGAAAAAAGAAACATGAAAAAGTTTTTTTCAGCTGGAAGTAAAGAGCAGCATTAAAACTTCAAACGAACAGAAATTATTACCCATATGAGGGGCTCACCTCCTCCTAATATCCCGCTCTGTACGCTAAAGTATTTTTAGTAATTTCAACTATTTATTGTACGGCTTTGGTGATTCAGGGGTCATTCTTAATGAATTGGGACAAAAATTTAAGCTTTAGTGTAAAGAGCGAGGTACTGACGAGGAGTGAATCCTCTCATATATGTAATAAAAACATGAGAATACAAAACTTCTTTACGTAAGCTAATTTATAAGTTACGTATATCTTTTACTAAAAAAAAAGATTCGTAAAAAATTAAAAGTTCTAGTTGCCCTTATCTTAATTAACCGAAAAATTGGAGGGCAACTAGGCTTCCTCCCCCGCTCTTTTTCTCAAAATCATTCGATCAAAATTATGAGAAAGCCATTTAGCAAAAAAATAAAATAATAAATATGCAAATTTCGTTTTAATTATTCCTCTGCGGAGAGCCAAAATCAAAACATGCATTGATTGAAAAACGTTCAGAAATTAAATAAAAAAAACAAGTTTTTTTAACTGAAAGTAAGGAGCAAAATTAAAACTTAAAACGAAAAGAAATTACTTCGATGCTAAAAGATATATCAAAAGAACTGGATTTTTATGCTGATTTCAAATATATAAGTTTTATCAAATTTAGTCTTTGTCATCAAAAGTTACGAGCCTGAGAAAATTTGCCTTATTTTGGAAAATAGGGGGAAACACCCCCTAAAAGTCATAGGATCGTAACAAAAATCACACCATCCTATTCAGCGTATCAGAGAACCCTATAGAAAAAATTTCAAGGTCAAATCTACAAAAATGTGGGATTTCGTATTTTTTGCCAGAAGACTAATCACGGGTGCGTGTTTATTTGTTTTTTTTTTCTTTTCCCCAGGGGTCATCGTATCGACCAAGTGGTCCTAGAGTATTGCAAGAGGGCTCATTCTAACGGAAATGAAAAGTTCTAGTGCCCTTTTTAAGTGACCGAAAAAATTGGAGGGTACCTAGGCCCCCTCCCACGCTCATTTTTTTCCCAAAGTCAATGGATCAAAAATTTGAGATAGCCATTTTGTTCTGCATAGTCGAAAACCATTATAACTATGTCTTTGGGGATGACTTACCCCCCCACAGTCCCTGGAGGAGGGGCTGCAAGTTACTAACTTTGACGAATGTTTACATACAGTAATGGTTATTGGGAAGAGTAACGACGTTTTCAGGGGGATTTTTCTGTTTGGGCGTGGGGTTCAGGAGAGGGAGCTATATGGGAGGATCTTTCCTTGGAGGAATATTTTATTGGAGAAGAGAAATTCAATGAAAAAGGCGCAGGATTTTCTAGCATTACTATTAAAAAAACAATGAAAATATAAACATGAAAAAGTTTTTTCAATTGAAAGTAAGGAGAAGCATTAAAACTTAAAACGAACAGTGATTATTACGCATATGAGGGGCTCTAAAATTAATTTAGCATAAAGAGCGAGGTATTTAGAAGGAGATGAATACTTCGCTCTTTATGCTAAATTATTTTTAGTAATTTCAACTATTTATTCTATGGCCTTTCTGATTCAGGGGTCATTCTTAAAGAATGGGGACAAAACTTAAGATTTAGTGTGAAGAGCGAGGTATTAACGAGGGGACAAACTCCCTCATATATATAATCAAAAATATAAGAATATAAAAGTTTGTTACTTAAGTTAATTCTTAAGTTACGTATATTTTTTACTAATAAAAAACATTCGTTAAAAATCAAAAGTTCTAGTTGCCTTTATAAGTAACCGAAAAAATTAGAGGGCAACAAGGCCTCCTTCCCAACCCTTATTTCTCAAAATCGTCTGATCAAAACTAAGAGAAAGCCATTTAGCCAAAAAGAATTAATAGCAAATTTCATTTTAATAATTTATGTACGGAGAGCCAAAATCAGACATGCATTAATTCAAAAACTTTCAGAAATTAAATAAAAAAAACAAGTTTTTTGAAATGAAAGTAAGGAGCGACATTAAAACTTAAAACGAACAGAAATTACTCCTTATATGAAAGGGGCTTTTCCTCCTCGACACCCCGCTCCTTGCGCTAAAGTTTGACTCTTTCTCGCAACTCTACTTTTTAAAACAATAAAAAACTTTAGCGTAAAGAGCGGGATGTCGAGGAGGAAAAGCCCCTTTCATATAAGGAGTAATTTCTGTTCGTTTTAAGTTTTAATGTCGCTCCTTACTTTCATTTCAAAAAACTTGTTTTTTATTTAATAACAAACTGGAATAAAACGAGATATCAAATAGTTGATTTTCCACTTATTACAATGTTTAGATGTTCATGTTTTTTCGAGTTATATGGTTAATTAAATAAAAAAAAAACTAATTTTTTAACGGAAAGTAAGGAGCGACATTGAAACTTAAAACGAACAGAAATTACTTCGTATATGAAAGGAGATGCTTCCTCATCAACGCCCCGCTCTTTACGCTAAAGTTTGACTCTTTCTCTTAACTCTACTTTTTAAAACAGTAAAAAACTTTAGCGTAAAGAGCGGGGCGTTGATGAGGAAACATCTCGTTTCATATACGAAGTAATTTCTGTTCGTTTTAAGTTTCAACGTCGCTCCTTACTTTCCGTTAAAAAAAACTTGTTTTTTTTATTTAATTTCTGAACGTTTTTGAATCATTGCATGTTTTGATTTTGGCTCTCCGCAGATGAATAATTAAAACGAAATTTGCATATTTTTTCTTTTTGCTAAATGGCTTTCTCATAGTTTTGATCGAACGATTTTGAGAAAAAAAGGAGCAAAGGAGGAGGCATAGTTGCCCTCCGATTTTTGGTTACTTAAAAAGGCAACTAGAACTTTTAATTTTTTTGCGAATGTTTTATTAGTAAAAGATATACGTAACTTACACATTGGCTTACTTAGCGAACTTCTGTACTCTCATGTTTTTATTACGTATACGAAGAGGTTCACCCCCCCCCCCGTCAGAACCTCGCTCTTTACACTAAAGCTTAAATTTTGTTCCAATTTCTTATGAATGACCCCTGAATCACAAAAGCCGTAGAATAAATAGTTGAAATTACTAAAAATACTTTAGCTTGAAAAAGAGCGAGGTATTAGGAGGAGGTGAGCCCATCATATGCGTAATAATTTCTGTTCGTTTTAAATTTTAATGCTTCTCCTTACTTTCAGTTGAAAAAGACTTTTTCATATTTATTTTTTCATTGTATTTGTTTAAATAATGCTAGATAATCTTGCGCTCCCTTCATGAAAATTTTCTTCCCCCATGACAAATTCCTCCAAGGAAAGCTCCCCCAACATATTCCCCTCTTCTCAACTCCTCCCCCAACCTAAAAATCCCCCTGAAAACGTCTGTACACTTCCAAATAACCATTGCTATATGTAAGCACTGGTCATAGTTTGTAACTTGTGGTCCCTCCCACGGGGACTGTGGGGGAGTAAGTCGTCCCCAAAGACAGAGTTATAAGGTTTTTTGACTACGCTGAATAAAATGGCCATCTCAGAATTTTGATCTGGTGACTTTGGGAAAATAATTAGCGTGGGAGGGGGCCTAGGTGCCCTCCAATTATTTTGGTCACTTAAAAAGGGCACTAGAATTTTTTATTTCCGTAAGAATGAGCCCTCTCACAAGATTCTAGGACAACTGGGTTGATACGATAACCCCTGGGAAAAAAACAAAACAAAAACAAACAAATAAACACGCATCCGTGATCTGCCTTCTGGCAAAAAACACAAAATTCCACATTTTTGTAGATAGGAGGTTGAAACTTCTACAATAGTGTTCTCTGATCCGCTGAATCTGATGGTGTGATTTACGTTAAGTTTCTATGACTTTTAGGGGTTGTTTTTCCCTATTTTCTAAAACAAGGCAAATTTTCTTAGGCTCGTAACTTTTGATGGGTAAGACTAAACTTGATTAAACTTATATATTTAAAATCAGCATTAAACTGCAATTCTTTTGATGTAGCTATTGACATCAAAATTCCATTTTTTAGAGTTTTGGTTACTATTTAGCCGGGTTGCTCCTTACTACAGTTCTTTACCACGAACTGTTTGATTTTGCTTCAGAATGCTACTCGAGATGTCACAAAGAAGCTCTTTTCATTGCAGTGTGACAAACTGGAATAAAACGAGATATCAAATAGTTGATTTTCCGCTTATTACAATGTTTAGATGTTCATGTTTTTTTTAGTTATATGGTTAATTTTGCTTGAGAATGCCACTCGAGATTCGAGCCATGAAGATTTGGTTCATTCAACAAAAGAATTTTCAAACAGTTCGTGGTAACGAACTGTAGTAAGGAGCGACCCGGCTCAATAGTAACCAAAACTCTAAAAATGGAATTTTGATATCAATAGCTACATCAAAAGAATTGGATTTTAATGCTGATTTTAAATATATAAGTTTCATCAAGTTTAGTCTTACCCATCAAAAGTTACGAGCCTGAGAAAATTTGCATTATTTAAGAAAATAGGGGGAAACACCCTCTAAAAGTCGTAGATTCTTAACGAAAATGACACCATCAGATTAAGCGTATTAGAGAACCCTACTGTAGAAGTTTCAAGCTCCTATTCACAAAAATTTGGAATTTCGTATTTTTGCTAGAAGACAAATCACGGGTGCGTGTTTTTTTTTTTTTGTTTTTTTTCCAGGGGTCATCGTATCGACCAAGTGGTCCTAGAATGTCGCAAGAGGTCTCATTCTAATGGAAATGAAAAGTTCTAGTGCCCTTTTTAAGTGATCAAAAAATTGGAGGGCATCTAGGCCCCCTCCCACGCTCATTTTTTCCCAAAGTCAACGGATCAAAATTTTGAAATAGCCATTTTGTTCAGCATAGTCGAAAATCATAATAACTATGTCTTTGGGGATGACTTACTCCCCCACAATCCCTGGGGGAGGGGCTGCAATTTACAAACTTTGACCAGTGTTTACATATAGTAATGGTTATTGGGAAATGTACAGACGTTTTCAGGGGGATTTTATTTTGTTTGGGGTTTGGGCTGAGGGGTGGGGGCTATGTTGGAGGATCTTTCCTTGGAGGAATCTGTCATGGGGGAAGAAAAATTCAATGAAAAGGGCGCAGGATTTTCTAGCATTAGTATAAGAAAACAATGAAAAATAAACATGAAAAGTTTTTTCAAATGAAAGGAAGGAGAAGCATTGCAACTTAAAACGAACAGAGATTATTACGCATATGAGAGGTTCTAAAAATACTTTAGCATAAAGAGCGCGGTATTTAGGAGGAGATAAATACCTCGCTCTTTTATGCTAAAGTATTTTTAGTAATTTCAACTATTTATTCTACGGCCTTTCTGATTCAGGGGTCATTCTTAAAGAATTGGGACAAAACTTACGATTTAGTGTAAAGAGCGAGGTATTAACGAGGGTACAAACCCCCTCGTATACATAATAAAAATATAAGATTATGAAAGTTTGTTACGTAAGTTAATTCTTAAGTTACGCATATTTTTTACTAATAAATCGTTAAAAATTGAAAGTTCTAGTTGCCTTTTTAAGTAACCGAAAAATTGGAGGGCAACTAGACCTCCTTCTCCACCCCTTATTTCTCAAAATCGTCTGATCAAAACTAAGAGAAAGCCATTTAGCCAAAAAAAGAATTAATATACAAATTTCATTTTAATAATTTATGTGCGGAGAGCCAAAACCAAACATGCATTAATTCAAAAACGTTCAGAAATTAAATAAGAAAAACTAATTTTTTTAGCTGAAAGTAAGGAGCGACATTAAAACTTAAAACGAACAGAAATTACTCCGTATATGAAATGGGTTGTCCCCTCCGCAATCCCTCGCTCTTTACGCTAAAGTTTGACTCTTTGCCACAATTCTACTTTTTAAAACAATTAAAAACTTTAGCGCAAAGAGCGAGGGATTGCGGAGGGGACAACCCATTTCATATACAGAGTAATTTCTGTTCGTTTTAAGTTTTAATGTCGCTCCTTACTTTCAACTAAAAAAATTAGTTTTTTTTTATTTAATCTTATTATAGGACATATAAAACTTTGTTGTTTAGATTACCCGAAAAAAAATTCCAGTGTTTAACTGTGCATGTTTTTCCATATTAATGCCGGGTGGTCACAAGCTCACACTCGAGCACCATTCTTAAGACATCCATTTGCCCAAGCTAATACCAAAGTATATTATGTTAGTATAATTCTGATGATTAAAAGTTTTCCAAACCGGAGTAGCGATATAAGATTAATTATGAGGACGTTTCCCAAAGATTGACAAGTTTGGCTCATTTAATTTTTGTACTAATCATACAGATTATGGTGATGCAGCATTTAACACCATATTTTTTTCACCTTCTTTCATTAACAGCCTTTCCTAACACCGCCCTCTTTTGCAAATGTAAAGCAAATTTCAAAATGTAGTTCAGTAGATGCATACAACTGAATCTTTGTTTACGAATTATATTAAAATTGTTTTTTAAGTTATAAAACTTGCTCAATGAATATGAACATTAAACACTTGCATATAACTTCATTGGCGTAATTTCGTCAAGATCCTGGGGGGAGAGGGTAGTTGGGGCCAATTTGCCCGTATTTTGTTTCACTTTCACTTTTAATTCTGATTACATAGGATCTAACTCTATTTCTTTTTTCACTGCGGCCCATTTAGTTTCAGTAAAAACTAAAAGGAAGCCATATGATATCATAAAGGTACTGTTTAGTACTATAAAAGAACGTTATAGTACTATAGAGGAAAATATGTACAAAAAAACCTAGTTGTTTCTGTTGATGCTTGAATTATACAGGTTTATCTTAGTTTTGAAAAGATTTTGGAAGAAACTAAATTTCAGTCGGGGAGAGGGGAGGGGCAAATTGGAGTCTAGAGGACAAAACGATGTCTGGGAGGGGCAGTTGTTCCCCCATCCCCTACCCAATTGCAAATTACTCTACTCCCCTGTATAGTTTACTCAGGGAATATGACTTGCTCATGGAATATGCACCTTATACATGTGACAAGATATGCATGTGAGTTGCTCTGGGAATATAATTGACTGCGGGAAAATGTACATTAAAATTAGACATATATCTTTCTCAGTGGATATAATTTGCTCAGGCAACTTGTAAATTAAACATATAACTTGCTCAGGGATTATAACTTGCTCAGGGAATATGTGCATTAAACATATACCTATAACTTGCTCAAGGAATAAAACTTGTTTAAGGAATACATACATTAAACATATAATTATAACTTTCTCAGGAAATATGTACGTTAAACATATACATGTAACATGTTCAGGGAATATGTACATTAAACAATACGAAAACGGCTCATAACATACTTTGGTTAAAAACTGAGTCTTCAATGTTTTGACTACTGAAGGAAATAAAATAAAATTAACTGAACTAAGGGCTGGCTTAGAGTCTATATTGGAAATAGTATTTTATTTCAGCTTACTAGACCACATGTTATGTCATTACAGGCATCTTGTTCCGATGATAACAGACTCTTTTACATGGTTGATTTTGAATTTTCCTTTTAAGTATCCTTTGGTAGCCATGGGAGTCTCTATCTTTCTTTGAACAATCCAATTGGTACTTCTTATCCTCACAAGTTTAAATTGAACGTAATAATAGTTGAAACTTATTTAGCTTAGAAAACGAATTTTTTCTTAGATACTCGATTGACTTAACATGAAAAATAATCTAGATAGGTCAGAAGTTTGAGAAAATTTGTTAAGAGCCTTAATTTCAGAAAAAAAATATTTTATGGGAGTGATGTCATTTTTAAATACATCAGTATGGCAATGACGTTTGTACACTTGTCAAACTTATGTGGAAAAATTGACGATTTTCATGCATGGAGACGTTTATTTTAAATTGTTTAAAGAGCAGAAGCCTGATAATTGCAAAAATATTTGCACATATTTTGACAAGGGATTGCAGCAATTCGAAAACCTTAATAAAGGAAACAAAAAGTTTGTAGCGTAGTAGAAATTGTTGTTAGAAATTTGACTTACGATGATAATAAAATATTTTTGAATAGCCTCCCTATGGAATGACATTAAATTGCGTAAAGAGAAAAAAACTGGTAATTGAAAAACAATTTATATATATTTTAACAAAGGATTAAAACAATTCGAAAACCTTAAAAAAGAAAACCACAAGTTTGAAGCTTAGTAGAAATAGTTGTTAGAAAAACATCATTACCAAATTTCTTTTCTTACAAGCATAAGCAATGTCTTTTTTAGACATGAAAAAAAATTTTAAGCTAAGTTCAGAATCACTAAAATTATTATTTAAACTCTACGGTGCCTGTTGAACAATTCTAAGGTTTTAATTCAAACTACAAAATACCTGAAAATTTTAAAATAGTATTTTTTTTTATAGATAGAATCCATTCGCTATATGATTAAGCTTACAGGTTTGAACGCAACCAGTCATATAATGTTAGAAAAAAGGCCTAAAAAGTGAAAATTTGCAATTATCACAAATGATTATTAGATATTTTGATAAGGAATTACAACAATTCAAAAACCTTAAAAAAAGAAAACCAAAAGTTTCAAGCTTAGTACATATAGTTGTTAGAAATCGGGGAAGCTTCAATGATAAAATACTTATTAAAAGGCAGGAGTATGCAAAGACATTAAATTGTGGAAAAAGCCAAAAACTGGTAATTGCAAAAAGATTTGTATATATTTTAACAAGAGATTGCAACAATTCAAATACCTTAAAAAAGAAAACATTTTAGAACACAACCAGTTATATAATGTCAGCAGGAAGACCCAAAAAACAAAAATTTCGAAGCTTGCTATAAATTGTTATTAGACGCTTTAATAATCAAATATCTTCGAAAAGAAACATTATGAAAAAACATTAAGTCACTTAAAGAGTAGAAAACTGGGTGCTGAGAAAATGTTTCTATATATTTTAACAAGGGATCACAGCAATTCAAAAACTTTAAAAAAGAAAACGAAAAGTTTGAAGCTTAGTAGAAATCGTCGTTAGAAATTGGACTTGCTTTAATAATCCAATTAAATAAAAAAAAACAAGTTTTTTTTTAAACTGAAAGTAAAGAGCGACATTAAAACTTAAAACGAACAGAAATTACTCCGTGTATGAAAGGGGCTGTTCCTTCCTCAACGTCCCGCTCTTTACGCTAAAGTTATTTACTGTTTTATATAGTAGAATCGAGAAAAAGAGTCAAACTTTAGCGTAAAGAGCGGGATGTTGAGGAGGGAACAGCCCCTTTCATACACGGAGTATCGTTTTAAGTTTTAATGTCGCTCCTTACTTTCAGTTAAAAAAACTTTTTTTTTATTTGATTTCTGAACGTTTTTTTTTTAGTTAATCCATGTTTTGATTTCGGCTCTCCGCAGATGAATAATTAAAGCGAAATTTACATATTTGTTTATTTGGCTAAATGGTTTTCCCGTAGTTTTGATCGAATGATTATGAGAAAAAAGAAGGGGGAGGAGGCCCAGTTGCCCTCAAATTTTTTGGGTACTTAAAAAGGCAACTAGAACTTTTGTTTTTTACGAACGTTTTCATTCGTAAAAGATATACGTAACTTACGAATTAACTTACGAAACAAACTCCTATATTCGTATGTTTTTATTACGTATATGAGAGGGTTCGCCCACTCGTCAATACCTCCCTCTTTACACTAAAGCTTAAATAGCCTAGTCCCCTTGTCCCCTAAACCTAGTTGGTGGGGGAGTTCGCACCCCCCAAGCCCCCCCCCCCGCGCGCGTAAGTCGTTACGCGCCATATTAGTTACGTGCCATTGTAGTTGTGTCCCTGTGTCCCACCTGTGAATATACATATATCTTCTATATATATAAAAATAAGTTGTATGTATGTCCGTTACACTATCTTCTATAAAAAAAAGGAAAAAAGTGAAAAAAATAAAAAAAAATAAAAGACAACTAAAAAAAGGAAATAAACTAAAACAAACTAAAAAGAAAAAACTAAAAAAAAAACTAAGAAAAAAACAAAAAAGTTATTGTGTTAAAAAAGTTATTGTGTTAAAAGTTATTGTGTTTTTCAGGAGGATCGATCGAAACCAATGTGCAGAAGTGCACCCAAAAACTAAATTGATTGGAAATAAAACGTTTGCAAATTTCGCGCAGTTGTTAGTCAATTCCGTTTTCGAAAAAGTGAATGTTGATGGGATAACTAAAGTTTCATTTATGAATAATTGGTTATCAAAAGTTAAAATTTTATTGTGTTATTGATAAATTTGAAAACCCTTAAAGACGGATATACAGCAACATCTGGGGGGAGGGGGGGAATGTGGCAAGGGCACCAATAATTGACTAAATTGACTAGTTTATTTAATAAACGAGAGTAAAAAAAACAAGAGAAGCACGGGATGAGGGTGTCGGAAAAAAAAATCTTGGGGGGAGGGTTTCCGACCATCTGGATCTGCCAGTGGTTCAAACACTACTGATGTAGAGCATTACTGGAAATCTGACCTAATGTTCATCATAGATGCTAAGTTTTTCTCCTTTTTTTATTTGAACAAATTCTTCTTCTTCTTGGAAACCCCTCTTCTTTTTTTTGTACTTCTCTTGTGTGTTCGTCTATATTTGAATCATACTACATTATAACCGCTCCCTTTTTAATATTGGATAGTTCTTTTCCAGTTGCACCGAAGGATCGCTGCAAGCTCTTTTGTACAGTCGGAACCAGCAGTGCCTATTATCTGTTGGCGGAGAAAGTCACTGATGGTACTGTTTGTGGCCCAGATACAGATGACATGTGTGTGAATGGAAGGTGTATACCAAGTGGATGTGATCATAATCTGTACAGTAACGTTAAACTTGGTAAGATATTTACATTCATTTTTGTCATAAAATGTTCATCCTTATTATTTTTCTGCTTACGGTTAACGATACGAATATACTTGTTTACAAAGTAAATGGGATTTCACACTAGAACAACCTAAGACGTGACAGATACGTTATACAATCTTAAGCGAAAAATGTGATTCGTAACGAAGGCAGTCTAAGTTGACTCGACCTGTACGCGAAATTTTATATTCCGTAACTTAATATTACGTGACTGAAAAGTCATTATCTTAGCAACAAATATAACATCTGGATGAGTAGTTAATAGATTTTAAAAATAAACAAATAAACTTTTCATAGAAAGCCCTCAGAACTTGAAACTACACTTCTCTTCCATGCTATTTTGAATACATCTGCTTCTGATGTTCTTGATAGATTTAGATGACAATCACGATGGTATTATTGATTTTCTAGTGTGAAAACACATGTATAAGCGGGAAGAGTTGTACTTAACGTAACATAACTTCGCCACTTAGCATAGACAGTTACGTATGTAGGGGAAATCCGTTACTTTTTACAGCAGCCGTTTCAGAACTTGAATTTGACCTATTTTCCCTTTTTAGGCCCATTAGAGCTGTACGATACACTCGTATCTTGTGACATGCAATCAACGTTATGTGGTTAGAACATTGAGAAATTTATTTCATCTAAAATATCGCATAAATTTCCCTTCATATGCAACCTCCTATACTCGGAAAAACTATATGACGTGGGGACCACAAAGAGAAACGCTTTATTCCCGGCACCATTAAACAGATTCTTTAAGTATGACAGAGTCCTCCATATTAACGATATAAGCCTACCTATTACAATGCTATTCATTAGTGGCGACTGAAATTTCTAGGTTAAACTACGAAGTTCAAACATGACACTAACATCACATATGTTTAAATTCATTTATAATGTACCTGAAACAGGAATGGAGACACATGTGCAGAAGTGGAAGCATATAATGCAAAACAGAGATGTTGCATCAACTGCAAAAATTTAATTACAGAATTTAAAAAAATTGTCCAATATTATTCTTTTTTGCCATCCCTTGGGGATGAAACTAAAAGCAGGTCGTCCTGGATGGGGTGGAAGAAGTCACAAGAAAAGCTTTGAAGAATCGCTAATCATGGGAAAGTGGTAAATATTGAGTATATCAGGGTGAAGAAGGAGCATACTTGGCTACGTCGGCCTTAGGCAGCTTAGCGATCTATTCAGTTGTTATTAGTAGCAGGCAGTCTAGAAATTATGGCATACTTAGAAGTTGTTTTCACAGGATCTGAAATTCTATAGAAGTGCGATTTTAGGCCAGAATTCCTCAAGCTGATCCTGAAACCGATTAAATAAAAAAAACAAGTTTTTTTAAATGAAAGTAAGGAGCGACATTAAAACTTAAAACGAACAGAAATTACTCCGTATATGAAAGAGGCTTTTCCTCCTCGACACCCCGCTCCTTACGCTAAAGTTTTTTATTGTTTTAAAAAGTAGAGTTACGAGAAAGAATCAAACTTCAGCGCAAGGAGCGGGGTGTCGAGGAGGAAAAGCCCCTTTCATATACGGAGTAATTTCTGTTCGTTTTAAGTTTTAATGTCGCTCCTTACTTTCATTTAAAAAAACTTGTTTTTTTATCTAATTTCTGAAAGTTTTTGAATTAATACATGTCTGATTTTGGCTCTCCGTACATAAATTATTAAAATGAAATTTGCATATTCATTATTTTTTTGGCTAAATGGCTTTCTCTTAGTTTTGATCAGACGATTTTGAGAAATAAGGGGCGGGGAAGGAGGTCTAGTTGCCCTCCAATTTTTCGGTTACTTAAAAAGGCAACTAGATCTTTTATTTTTAACGAACGTTTTTATTAGTAAAAAAAAAATACGTAACTTAAGAATTAACTTACGTAACAAACTTTTATATTCTTATATTTTTGATTATATATATGAGGGGGTTGGTCCCCTCGTTAATACCTCGCTCTTCACACTAAATCTTGTTTTATCCCAATTCTTTAAGAATGACCCTTGAATCAGAAAGGCCGTAGAATAAATAGTTGAAATTATTTAAAAAAAATTTAGCATAAAGAGTGAAGTGTTTATCTCCTCCTAAATACCTCGCTCTTTATGCTAAAGTATTTTTAGAACCCCTCATATGCGTAATAATCTCTGTTCCTTTTTAAGTTTTAATGCTTCTCCTTACTTTCAATTGAAAAAACTTTTTCATGTTTATATTTTCATTGTTTTTTTTTATAGTAATGCTAGAAAGTCCTGCGCCCTTTTCATTGAATTTCTCTTCCCCCATGAAATATTCCTCCAAGGAAAGATCCTCCCATATACCCCCCTCCCCTGAACCCCACACCCAAACCAAAAAAATCCCCCTGATAACGTCGGTACACTTCCCAGTAACCATTACTGTATGTAAACATTGGTCAAAGTTTGTAACTTGCAGCCCCTCCCCCAGGGACTGTGGGGGGTAAGTCATCCCCAAAGACATAGTTATTATGGTTTTCGACTATGCGGAACAAAATGGCTATCTCAAAATTTTGATCCGTTGTTTTTGGGAAAAAAATGAGCGTGGGAGGGGGCCTAGGTGCCCTCCAATTTTTTTGGTCACTTAAAAAGGGCACTAGAACTTTTCATTTCCGTTAGACTGAGCCCTCTTGCAACACTCTAGGACCACTTGGTCGATACGATGACCCCTGGGAAAAAAAAACAAACAAAAAAACAAATAAACACGCACCCGTGATTTGTCTTCTGGCAAAAAATACGAAATTCCACATTTTTGTAGATTGGACCTTGAAATTTTCGCTATAGGATTCTCTGATACGCTGAATGCGATGGTGTAATTTTCGTTAAGATCCTATGACTTTTAGGGGGTGTTACCCCCTATTTTCCAAAGTAAGGCAAATTTTCTCAGGCTCGTAACTTTTGATGACAAAGACTAAATTTGATGAAACTTATATATTTGAAATCAGCATAAAAATCCGATTCTTTTGATATATCTTTTAGCATCGAAATTCCGTTTTTTAGAGTTTCGTTTACTATTGAGCCGGGTCGCTCCTTACTACAGTTTGTTACCACGAACTGTTTGATCACAGAGAAACCCCACTTGCTACTCTTTTTCCTTTATGCATAAATTATTAGTAACCCTGCATTTGGATGAAGACGGGTATATTTTTTAGTTCAATAGCGGTGTTGTACCGTTTGTACTGACAATAAAATACTTTGTACTTTAATGGCGAGCTTACTCTGATTTACATCGTAAATAATTATACTCTGGTCCTTCTTAATAATTTCTTTTATCTCCCTTGCGGCTTCTTTTTTTGTATTCTTATTTAGTAGATTTATGAAAACTGAAGTACTTTTAAGGCGAAGAACTTCACGATTATATTAACATGCAACAAAACGCTATATTATTCCCCCTAAGTCTCCTTGGATTCTAACAAGGGAAAGACATACGAGTCACTTAGTCAAGGAAAAGTCAATTATCAGCATACAAAGAGAGCAAAAATGTTGAATAAAAAGAATGAACAAATTAGATAGGTTATAAAGAATAAATAAGCTCCAATGAATCCTGCACAAAAAAAAAGTAAAAAATAGCTTCTAAGAAGCCAACAAATTTTTTAACAGATTAATTTGAACAAACCGAATTAGTGGCACCCTCTTTCTGATTCAGGCAACATATTTCATAAAATATGACTCGCCATTAATGGATGAAAACTTTACCTTACACACAGAGTAAAAGGAATTTGAATAAAAAAAAGTAAGACTAATGCATTGACTGAATACAATCGTTTACAGACACTATCACCAACATATTCATTCAATCGATTTACCTAATTCTAACAGAGCTGGCGAAACAAATAAATTTCTAAGTAGGAGATTTAGTAATACCCAACTTTTTATATTTTAACGAACCTTCTTAAATGTAAAAAGCAATATATAATAAGAAACACAAAGATTATAAGTGAAGAAGAGATAAGGATTAATCTCTTCCAACTGAAAGTCTTTAAAAAAAAAAAAAATCCCGAAATAGTTGGTCCAAGAAAATCTTTCTTTCTGTCCCTTAGAATAAACCGCCCCTAAAACCTTCAAGTACTTAGTATTTTGAGAAATAATAGAAAAACCATCAATCAAGACGGGAGATGGTACCGTCTTTCTTAGGCGGTAATTTCAATATAAAAATGTGGAAGGTTTTATAAATTTAATGATTTTAATCAATCGTAGGTACAAAAAAAACCGAAAGGCTGCTTACTCCAGGGTACCCTACTTTCATTTCAAGTCGATTGTATCAGCCTCTCAGCCTTTCAATTTATCGCAAATTTCCACTAAACATCTTTTCAGATTCTGCTTAATTCCTTTTTCTCATTGCTGCTGTGAAATTTCTTTTCTTTTTATAGATATTTATCTAGATCAACTTAATGATCACTTTACCGTAAGTTTATGCTGTTTATCAGTCTACTGTAAACTACCTCGTCCTATATGATATACCAAATTTATATGCTGTAGTTATATTTTTTTTCTTGAATTCTAATCTAAGGAGTATGTCACTTCAACATAACTCCGTAGTGTTATAGTAATTTTAATTTGAAACGGTTTCCTATCCAACTATTAATTTTTGAAATAATGGTCTGTGGTAGAAACGAATGGTTTGAAAATGGTGCAATTGTGAATAACATATAATTTTAAGTAGTTTAAGGTGTTCTGATGGGCCACGATTATAGCAAAAAAGAAAACCATTTCGAGTAAAACACAGCCGCATTTCCAGACCAAAAAATGTGTATTTCCGTAAAAATGAGTCCCATAACATAATTTCTACCAATCCGTCCATTTCAAAACCAACAAAAAAAATTTTTCTTGTAAAACACAGAAATAAAAATGAATCAGCATTACTTTCCTACTCATCTGCAAAAATAAGAACTTTATTATAATGTTTCCCTTGCCTCCTAGAGGTAAAAAATTCCTCTTATTCCAGTATAAAACCCTGCCAAGCCTCGACTTGAAATAAATTTTACGCATGTAAACTTGTATGCATGATTGAAAATGGTTGGATAGTTTGACAAGAATACACATGTGAACGTTTTGTAAGAGATAGCTTTTGTCGAGTTCAAAAGTCAAGTTCCTTTTTCTTAAGCTTTTTAATTCAGAAGTTTATATTGGTACGTTCTCTATTAATCTTTGTGCGATTTTGAATTCATTTATATACTTTCAGATATGTGCGGCGTGTGTGGTGGTGACAATTCAACTTGCGAAATTAAAAAAGGGACATTTAACAGAACCTCCTACGGATATAATGAGGTTGTTATTATCCCGGAAGGATCTTCATACATTGATATAAAGCAATATGGTTACATGGGAACAAACCGTGACGATAACTATCTCGGTACTGTTTATATTTCGTAAATTTTCAGTTTAATCAATTGAATCGCTTCTTATAGTTCCAGGGGCATGAAAATTAAGATATTTGTTACAACCTTTAGCTATGCTAGGTTATGAGGTGCCGATTGATGGGTGAATGGGTGGTACACAGAGGCAATGGCCGCCCTGGATGTTGACAAGTACCCTTTTTAGATGATTTCATTGAAAAATATCGTTTTTGTATTTTCATTGAAGAAATGGAGAAAAAAAAATTACCCCAGCCTAGGTTTAGAAAAATATATCTACTCCAAACCCCCTCTGTGCTTTCGTGAATCCCTGCTTAAGTCAGTTCATTTCTGAACTCCGATTTTCTATTATTGTTTCTCGTTTTTTTTTTCTGTCGTTTCAAAATTCTACTGTTTTTAGGACAGTGCTAATTATCTCCCTTTTTTCCACGTTAAACCATGAAAACAAATAGGCAGAACTAATTAGTTGAGTTTGGCGACCGTTTTCGACATAAAAATTCAAACAATAGCACTCAGTTGTTGCCCAAACGACAACTAAATCTTTTAAGGAAAGTGAGACATTGGCAATTTGGTGCCATATGTTCCCATCTCACTTGTTGATTTTTCACCCATGTTTCTCTTTTTTAAATTTGGCACCCGTTTCTACAAAAAAATACATGTTTCGCATAGAGGTGCTTTTCATTAAAAACTGAATTCCTTATTTTCCCAATTTCTTAAGATATTGCTACTGAAGTTTCCACCTAACCAGTTCAGACAGTCATATTGCATTTACAATGTCCTTGGTGCTTTCAGCTTCCTTTATTATCTATCCTCTTTAAGCTCTTTCTCTATTAAGCCTTTATTATAGAGCTTTATTCTATGTCTTACGCTAGAGTCATGTGTGGGTGCGAAAATTAAAATTCGTAAAAGGTACAGACTCAACAAAAGAAAAAGTAAATAATGTAACCAAGTAATAATTATGTTATGAGTGATCCATACAGATATGCATATACGCAAGAACTTGTTTGGAAGTGGAGGGGAAATAATAACAAAATTGACAATTTTAATGAGAAATACTCGGAAATTTGGGAAAATTTAGGTAACGTCCCTGCATGCATGTATAGCATAGATTTAGATATGATTTTAACCAGTTTAATAACTATTGTACGGCTTCAACTGAGCAGCAACATCAGAAAAGAAAGTTCATTTTTTGATACATCCCCCCCCCCGAAAAAGTATTACAAAATTAAAGAAAGAACAGAAAAAAACTTCATTGGATACAATAAGGTATTCATTGTTCCTGTAGGATCTTAATGTCTTGAAAAAACGTAATTTAATAATTATTTACCGAAACGATAAATTTTCTGTGGCTCAAAAGTTTTCGTAAAAATCATACAAATGTGAAAAGTAATACACGGTATAGAAACGTAGTCGATAAGTCTTAAAACTCATCAACAGTTCATGGCAACGACTTAAAGTAAGGATCGACCCGACTCAATAGTAACCAAAACTCTATTTTGATAACAATTTTGATACCAATAGATATATCAAAAGAAACGGATATTTATGCCGATTCCAAATATAAAAGTTTCAAAAAGTTTAGTTTTTCCTATCAAAGGTTAAGAGCCTGAGAAAATTTGCCTGATTTTTTGAAAAAGGGGGAATATCCCCTAAAAGTCATAGAATCTTATAGAAAATTACATTATTAGATTCACCGTATCAGAGACCCTAGTACAGAGGTGTCAAGCTACTATCTACAAAAATGTTGATTTTTTTGGCCATAAAAAACATCACGAATGCGTGTTTATTTGTTGTTTTTTTTTGTCTCTAGGTGATACTATCAACCCAGAGGTCCTAGAATATTGGGAGATCGTTCATTCGAACAGAAATTAAAGTTCTCTTGCCCTTTTTATTGATGAGAAAATTGGAGGGCAACTAATATTCCTATGCTCACAAACATCTAGATGGGGTACCGACACATGTACAAGCATAAAACACATTTAAGTCCATTTTTCAGTACAAGTCCAACTTTCCAATATATTTGCCACTCTCTCGACGTACTATTCAGTATATTTTCCAACTATCAAATATATTGGAAAATTGTCCTTTATAATGGAAATTTTGAAATAGCCATTTTGTTCAGTATAGTTGAAAAGCCAAAAATTATACCTTTGGACATTTTTGATCCTCCAGCCCCTGGGGAAAGATCTTTAAGTTACAAAATTTGCCCGTTGTTTAAAGTGTAGTATTAACTTTTGGGAATTATGCAAACATTTTTGATGTCGTGGGGAGAGAAGTTTTCAGGGTTTGAGTTTTTCAGGGGAAATCCTACACTGGTGAAACTTGCCAGAATTCCTATACGATATTCTTCTTTTGTCTTGCTTTCTCTTTGTCGATCCAATTTTACACGTGGAGATGTTAAGGGTGTCCTGAGTAAATTTTCACCACGTTTGAATTTTCAAGAGCAGGGGTTCTCAAACTCATTTAGACACTGTGCCCCCTTTTACCCACAAAACATCTTAGGTACCCCTTCTCAGTTACCGGTACTAAGTAAACTAAGCTTTAATATAAACGAAATTGCTAGACCTAGAATTAAAGGCTTGTGTTATTTTTTGTCTGTGTACCCCCTAAAATTTTTGCGCACCCCCAAAAGGTACTCCTACCACAGTTTGAGAACCACAGGTCTAGAGAATAAATCGGTCAGGAGGTGTGTTTTTTTCGTGGAGGTTTAAACACATTTAATGGCGTTATTTAAAAAAACAATCTGAAATTAAATAAGAAAAAAAAGTTTAATTCAAAGAAAAACTTTTCTTTGAATTGGCAGCGCAGCAGCAAAGTGCACCTGGCACTTTCACAATAAATCACATCAGTTCAGTTTTTGTTAAGGGAAAAATCGCTAAGTTTTTTCTTTGCACCTGTCAGCATTGTGTGCCCCTAAATCAGGGTCTAGTTGGCCTATATGCGATTCTTTAGCATGGTAAGAGGGAATTCCGAGTAACAAAAAGAATGATCAAGTGGACAGGGTCAATTACCAGAGAGTGGACTCAGTGAAGATTGAAAAAGTAGAATACTCAAGGCTAAGATGCTTTTTCTCAGTTGAAAAAAGCTAGGAAAAATATGAAGATACTATTTTAAAACTAAGATAAGAATATTGGAAGCTGAGATAATACGACTGTTCAAGCATGGTTTTGAAACGTGGTTGCTTTGAAAAGTAGAGGAGGACCTGATAAATGTTTTGCGGAGGAAGTGTCAATGGATAGTTGTAGCACCTTCTTGACTGGCTGTATTTTAAACAACAAGCCTTACAAAGAACAATATTCAATACCACCCTTTAGAAAAAATGAAATGGTGAGGAAACTATACGGTTGAAGGATGTCAGATTGCCAAAGATTTGCTGTCTGACCATCCTTTCTGGGATCAAAAGAAAAGCAGTTCGTCCCCAAATTGGGTGAGCAGAAGCCATAAGGAAGGATTTACAGAAAGTCGGTAATTCTTGTGACAATAAGAGTGAAGTTCTGGATAGATTTGGGGAGGAAGAGAAACGTGCGCATCTGTGTTTACATTGGACAGCTTGGTGCAGCAGTGAGTTATTATTACGGAGTAGTAGTAAAAAAAACAAGAGCTAAGAGCTCATATGGCACTTGTGACGAGGCGAGAAGAGCTAAGAGCCAAGAGAACATAAGGTATGAGCTCTAACAAAATTCTATGAATCAATAGATTGATTTAAAAAGAAAAATAAGAGGCTTAATGACGGTCAGGATTTAAAATAAGAGCTCTGAGTCACGATGTCCTTCTAAATATCAAAACTCATTAAGATCCGATCACCCACTCGTAAATTATAAATACTTAATTTTTTCTAGTTTTTCCTCTCCCTTTAGCCGCCCAGATGGTCGAATCTGGGAAAACGACTTTATCAAGTCAAATTGTGCAGCTCCCTGACACGCCTACCAATTTTCATCGTCCTAGCACGTCTAGAAGCACCAAACTCGCCAAATCACTGAACCCCTCCCCCCCAACTCCCCAAAGAGAGTGAATCCAGTACGATTCTGTCAATCACGTATCAAGGACATTTGTTTATTCTATCCACCAAGCTTCATACCGATTCCTCCACTCCAAGTGTTTTTCCAAGATTTCCCCCTCGAACTCCCCCCAATGTCAGAAGATCTGGTCGGGATTTGAAATAAGAGCTCTGAGACATGAATTACTTCTAAAAATAAATTTCATTAAGATCCGATCACCTATTCGTAAGATAAAAATACACCAATTTTCACGTTTTCCAAGAATTCCGGTTTCCCCCTCCAACTCCCCCCAGTGTCACGGGATCTGGTTGAAATTTAAAATTAGAACTTTAAAGCACAAGATCCTTCTAAATATCAAATTTCATTAAGATCTGGTCACCCTTTCGTAAGTTACAAATACCTCAATTCAAAATTACCCCCCCCCTACCCCCCCCCCCCATTCCACCAAAGAAAGCAGATCCGGTCCGGTTATGTCAGTCACGTATCTTAGACAGGTTTCTATTCTTCCCCTCCAGTTTCATTCTGATCTCACCGCTTTAAGTATTTTCTAAGATTTCCGGTCCCCCCCCCAACTGCCCCCCAATTACGCTTGATCCAGTTGAGATTTAAAATAAGAGATCTGAGTTACGAGGTCCTTCTAAATATGAAGTTTCATGAAGATCCAATCACTCCTTCTTAAGTTAAAAATACGTCATTTTTTCTTATTTTTCAGAATTACCCCCCCCCCCCCCCCCCGAATAGAGCGGATCCGTTCCAATTATGTAAATCACGTCCGTAAGACTTCTGCTTATTTTTTCTACCAAGTTTCATCCCAATCCCTCCAGTCTAAGCGTTTTCCATGATTTTAGGTTCCCCCACCCCAAACTTCCCCCAATGTCACCAGATCCGGTCAGGATTTAAAATAAGAGCTTTGAGACACGATATCCTTCTAAATATCAAATTTCATTGAGATCCGATCGCCCGTTCGTAAGTTAAAAATACCTCATTTTTTCTAATTTTTCAGAATTAACCCCTCCCCCAACTACCCCAAAGAGAGCGGATCCGTTCCGGTTATTTCAATCATGTATCTAAGAGTCGTGATTATTTTTCCTACCAAGTTTCATCCCGGTCCCTCCACTCAAAGTGTTTTCCGAGTTTTAGGTTTCCCCCTCCCCCCCCCCAATGTCACCAGATCCGGTCGGGTTTAAAATAAGAGCTCTGAGCCACGATATCCTTCCAAATATCAAATTTCATTGAGATCCGATCACCGGTTCGTAAGTTAAAAATACCTCATTTTTTCTAATTTTTCAGAAATAACCCCCCCCCCCCCCCCCAACTACCCCAAAGAGAGCGGATCCGTTCCGTTTATGTCAATCATGTATCTAGGACTTGTGCTTATTTTTCCCACTAAGTTTCATCCCGATCCCTCCACTCTAAGTGTTTTCCAAGTTTTAGGTTTCCCCTCCCAACTCCCCCCCCCAATGTCACCAGATCCGGTCGGGATTTAAAATAAGAGCTCTAAGACACGACATCCTTCTAAACATCAAATTTCATTGAGACCCGATCACCCGTTCGTAAGTTAAAAATACCTCTTTTTTCAAATTTTTCAGAATTACCCCCCCCCCCAACTAACCCAAAGAGAGCGGATCCATTCCGATTACGTCAATCATGTATCTGGGACTTGTGCTTATTTTTTCCATCAAGTTTCATCCCGATCCCTCCACTCTAAGTGTTTTCCAAGATTTTAGGTCCCCCCCCCTCCAACTCCTTCCAATGTCATCAGATCCGGTCGGGATTTAACATACGAGCTCTGAGACACAATATCATTTCAAACATCAAATTTCATTAAGATCCCATTACCCGCTCATAAGTTAAAAATACTTCATTTTTTCTATTTTTTCCGAATTAACCAGCCCCCCACTCCTCCCCAGATGGTCAAATCGGGAAAACGACTATTCCTAATTTAATCTGGTCCGGTCCCTGATACGCTTGCCAAATTTCATTGTCCTAGCTTACCTGGAAGTGCCTAAAGTAGCAAAACCAGGACCGACAGACAGACAGACAGACCGACAGAATTTGCGATTGCTATATGTCACTTGGTTAATACCAAGTGCCATTAAAATGTTGAACGGGGCGGAAAATAAGAGGAGAAAACAATCATTCTGTTGAAAAGCTCAGTAAGAAAGAGCGTCCAATTCTTTTGATAACTCTTCGGGTGCTATAGGGGTAATAGACAGTATCTTGAAGAAAATTACTCCAGGAGATTCGAGTTAAACTAAAATTTGAAGTAGCGGAAAATGTTTAGTATTTGACAATTTAGTGAAGCTAATTTTCCGAGATTTCCATTAATATCGTCATATCTTATTTAAAGGGATTGAGTGAGCCTTTTTTTGGGAAGTTCGAGCCTCATTCATTTATAAATTTTAGATTATGCTTTTAGATTGATTTAAATTGATCAGGAATTTTGTAAGAGAGAACAGGGACATCACACAGAGGGGTTAAATCGTAATAGCAGACTAAAAACAGTAGTTTTGATCGGACTCTACTCCAATTGGTTTATTATTGGAAATTTCAGTTTTGACTTAATTTGCCTTCCTTTGATTGGTTTAATTTTGAAAATATAAGTTTTAGGATTAACAAATAGAAAAGAGACTTAAAAAAACCATCATGGGGAATACAGAACATTAACTTTTAGCTTTAACTAACTTTGATAAACTCTAAAGCTTTTTAAGGTCCAAATGAAATAAAATCACCTTTTTGGGGCAAAATACTAGCCTTTCAATTTTTTATACACTGATGGTATAAATGACATTTATTGAATTCAATCATTCTTTTTTTAAATAACTTTGAACATTTCTTGAACACCTACGCGACTAAAAATTTGACGGTACTAGCCAAAGACTTGTAAATGCATAATAAACCACAAACTGTTGGTCAGCGAATCAGAAAAAAAAAACAGTTATTTATGTATTCTTCTCAACTACCCAACTTATTGCCACAGATCTTTTCTTAGAAGCCTGATGGTGTTATACCTGCTCGCGTATCCAATGCCTTTGTTATATTATCTACTATATATTCAGGTAATAAATCTATGGTGCTAGGACATTAACTGCCATCTATTTTTGTTATAATAATTCCCTTTTGATTTGACAGTTTAATAGGAATAAAAAACAAGTGGGTTTTATTCGTTTTAATTTTAGCTCTTAAAGACGGGAACAACTTTATTCTTAATGGCAACTTCATTGTCAGTATGTTTCAAAAGACTGTTCATCATGGGGGAACAACATTGGAATACAGTGGGTCTGATGCAGTGATAGAACGGCTCAATTCGACTAAACCAATAAGAGCACCTCTTGTAGTTATGGTAAATTTCTGCCTTATTTATCTGTGTTTTATGTTTAAAAAAAATTAATGAAAAATTTTTGTTTATTAGTGAGTGATCGTTGAGGTTTGACAAAAAAAGACCAAAAAGAAGATTATTTGGTACTTGTCTATTATATAAAACACACTCGTGAAGTAAAGTTTGGTGACAATAAAATCTGACGAAAAAAGATTACTATATTAGAAAAATTGTGGAGGTCATTTATGAATTATTAAATTGGGAGCTTTGGCGTCAGCTGACTGTCTTAAAGACAAAGAAAAGTTCATTATTAACATGATTCTTGACCTAGTTCATCCTAGTTCATTATTTCGGCGATTCTTGAGGATAACGGTAAATTTGCTTTGACTAGCTATGGAATATAGTACCTCACCATTAATGTTCAAAATTAAGATTTGGGATTTGCCAAAACCGTAGACCAAGAAATTTTATTTTTCTAGGATAAAGGGCTGTTGCCCAAAATAAAATACTGCTTCAATGGACACACCATGACTTTGTACTCTTACGAGAAGCAACATTTTTGGATGTGTATCACTGCCTTCTGGGCGCATATTTTCAAGGTGTAATTTTCACAATTTTGCTAATAAAGTATTCTATTTTCATCATATTTTTTTTTCATTAGCACTAAGCAAACTTAACTTCTCGAGCGTGTTTTATATAATATATATAAGTTTTATATAATAATATAATAAGAAATTGTAAAAAAAAATATATTAGTTGAAATCAAAATTGAGAAAGGGATGGAAATTGTTCTTTTATTGATGTCAAGTGCAAATATGTATTTTATTAAGGCCAGTCGAGGCATAAATTTAATTTGAGATTGTATTTATTTCGACCAGTTTTCCAGTAAAATACAAAAAAGGGAACAAATTTTGTTGATATCAACTGTTTCCAAATTGTTTGTAAGTTGTGCATTGAAACGACATACCCCATATGCCATAAGTGATATTCCTAATTTCTCAGGGCTTATAGGGGCATCAAGAAGCATCAAAGAAAATCCAATGGAATCATTTCAACTCATTGTCTTCAGCTTTAATTTGTAAAGGAAAACTAAAAATAGAAAGAGAAACTAAAACTAATAAGCAAGTATGTAAATGAATCCAAATAATTATAAAAAAGAAAAAATGTATTATATAGAAATTATAAAAAATAATTATCAAAAAATTACAAAAAGAAATAATTATATAAAGAATGTTGGGCGGAATATAATAATAAAAAGGACATATGTTTTATAGATTGAATAAGAAGTGGCTAAGACTTATTTAGATATTTTCTCTTTTTTAGGGGGTGGGGTCAGGTCCTAGGGCTTCCCCTGTGTAAATTCTTGTTTTAGGGTATGCTTATTTGGAATATAAAAATATTTTAGTTGTCTCTTTTTTTTTTCTTTAGAAAAAATGACCTCAATCCTTTCACTTCATAACATGGTCTGTACATTCATTTTTTGTTTTATTTTGAGCTAAATTTTAGACTAGGATGCCCTATCAATACTAAGCTACTAAATATCCCATCTAATCCTAATAAATTGTTATTATAATGTAGTTGAGTGCTATCCAAACTTACCTCTATCTCAAAGCCCCCAAAGTTTCAAAAGAGAATAAGGCCAAAACCGACTTATTCTTAATATATCCTGATACTCTCAAATATGTTAAACCTGGGGCATCTCATACTGCTCTTTAGAAACATTTTCATATGCCTTTCCCTCTTTTTATTACATCACTTACCTACTCTTTCCATTTACGATTCAAAGCTGATGTAAAATCTTGGTAATTAAAACAATCTACAACTTTGACAAACAGTTTGAAAACATTGATTACTCCATAATGATGATAGAAGGTAATAAGCTTACCTAAGCTATGGATGTCAGGTTATTGATTTTTCTTCTAACGATAATTTCGACAGGACCTGTGCCTGTCATCATCAGGTTAATTCAAATTTCTTGCCAGAAAGTAAAATCACTAAATAAATAAAACTAAAAACACTGAACAACACTAATGATGAGCCGAACCTGGAGTTATTGTTGTGCCATGGCCCGAATTTTGGTAGAGGCGTTGATGGCTGCTGTCCTAGTGGATCTTAAAGAGGTTGGGCCTTTAGGAAAGGGGTGGAATTTTTTAAGAGTTTTCAATTTATGGTTGATTGGTTCCCAAGTTTCGCTAATATGAAACTCACCATTGTCTTTATTGATGGCTGGTTTATTTTTAGCAATTTCCAAAGCTTCTCTGATTTTCTGCTTTAAGAGTTGTGGGACAATAGCAATAAGTTGGGCTTGGTCAAACTTAATGGAGTGGGAAGGGTTTTCAAAGATATGATGGGCCAATGCAGAGAAATTATCTTCCTCCTTTAGCTTTGTCTTTTTAAGGCAGGCATCAATGGAATCAGCATGTCCTTTTAATCTGTGATGTAGAGGTCTCATGGTACGACCTTTATAGGTATCACCACAACTGCAAGGGATATCATATACCCCTGGTGGATCTGAAGTAATCTTATCCTTGCCTTTGTTCAAGAAGGAGGAAATAGTCCTTCCAGAGGGAAAAACACCTTAAAGCCAAGTTTAGTGAGTTTGGAGCTTAAAATGTCAGTAATGCCCTTGATATAAGGTAATGACAAAAAGCGTTTATCATCTTCAATCTTAGGAGCGAAATTCTTGGTAATTCCACTCATCTTTCTCCTGAAAATAAACTTGTCAATGACTTTTTGGGGGTATCCGTTACCTATCAGAACATCTCTTATATAATCAAGTTCAGCCTTCAGCTCAAAATCAGAGGAGCACACCAGAAATGCTCTATCAACCAATGAATAGACTACAGAATTCAAGGGCATTACTGACATTTTAAGCTCCAAACTCACTAAACTTGGCTTTAAGGTGTTTTTTCCCTCTGGAAGGACTATCTCCTTCTTCTTGAACAAAGGCAAGGATAAGATTACTTCAGATCCACCAGGGGTATATGAGATTCCCTGCAGTTGTGGTGATACCTATATAGGTCGTACCATGAGACCTCTACATCACCGATTAAAAGAACATGCTGATTCCATTGATGCCTGCCTTAAAAAGACAAAGCTAAAGGAGGAAGATAATTTCTCTGCATTGGCCCATCATATCTTTGAAAACCATTCCCGCTCCATTAAGTTTGACCAACCCCAACTTATTGCTATTGTCCCACAACTCTTAAAACAGAAAATCAGAGAAGCTTTGGAAATTGCTAAAAATAAAACCAGCCATCAATAAAGACAATGGTGAGTTTCATATTAGCGAAATTTGGGAACCAATCACCCATAAATTGAAAACTCACAAAAAACTCCACCCCTTTCCTAAAGGCCCAACCTCTTTAAGATCCACTAGGACAGCAGCCATCAACGCCTCTACCAAAATTCGGGCCATGGCACAACAATAACTCCAGGTTCGGCTCATCATTAGTGTTGTTCAGTGTTTTTAGTTTTATTTATTTAGTGATTTTACTTTCTGGCAAGAAATTTGAATTAACCTGGTGATGACAGGCACAGGTCCTGTCGAAATTATTGTTAGAAGAAAAATCAATCACCTGACATCCATAGCTTAGGTAAGCTTATTACCTTCTATCATCATTATGTATGAAATTTAGGTTGGCCTTAGAGAATATATTGATTACTCCTCCGCGTATCATTAATACATATCTTCCTATAGCCATATTTCCCCTCCAATTATTTTACTGATGCCATATATAAAAATCTCATAGCCATAGTCTTAAATATCTGGTACTCTCTGTGAAAAGTTTTAATTCAAATAAACAAAATGTACTTATTTGTAAATTTTTAAATGAATCTTATGTTAATTATTTCCCTGTGATAACTATTGTCTTCCTTTTTATAAACCATTGCCAATGCTTCAAACGCCAAGATAGTTGTACTAAGATTCAGCTAGTTTCTGTGACTTGCCATAGCTCTTAATGTTCCTTGTAATTTTTAGCCTTTGTCAAGGTCACCCTATATACAGAATTTAGCTCATCAAAAATATAAAAAGCAGTGGGATGAAGCGTCAAAGAAATTTCTTTATCAGCATGAAACTTCAACTTTCACAGTTATTCTCCAAAATCATAGTATTTTTTCTACCTCTTTAACTACCCTCCCCCGCCTGTTTCGACTACCTTCTTTTTTATACTACTTTATTTTAAAGGTTACGTTTCATCCTTAACTTTACAAAATAACTTATTGTATCCCTAACTCTGTTTAAATTTCTTTTAAACGTGTATGCTAAAATAATCATAATCTCGGGATTTACATTTTTCTGTAGCTCTTATGGGACTAGACCTGTCCTGACTAGTATAAGGGCAGGTAGGTTTGATTATATTACATAGGAGACATATGGTCCTTAGCATCTGATTTGACTAGTAGGCTTTAATGGTTTCTCAAACTCAAAAAACTAATCATTCTACCCCAAACCCCAAAAGAGAGGCTTTTCAGGGGACATAAGCACCCCATTTTGAATGGAATTTATTGTGAAATGGACATGTCCAGGTGGAATTTTATATCATCTTTTATTTCTGATGTAATTGGTCAACTCCTTTTTAAATTGTTTTTTTTTTCAATTTCACTCCATTTTACTTTCTTTACGCATTTTAACTATGATTTTCTATTCATTTTTCTGCTGTATCTCCCATGTTTCATTGTGCTTTTCTTAATTTTTTTTTCAACATTTTTTTTGGAGAATTTTGTATATTTCTGGTTTTGACGCATTATATTGCTAATTTATGACAGTGTTAAATTATTTTGTGATTTATTATTTGATGAGAGATATATGAATTTTGGCATTTTTGCTTGTGGTAATAGATTTTAAGTAAATATTTATATGATGAATGTTCTTGAGCCGAACTGGTCAGCCATGACAAAAATACAACAAAGAGAGGTAAAACTCAATGAAAAGACAACAAACGGAACTGCAGCCAGTAGAAAGAAAACATGAAAGACTAAAACAACGCGGATATTTCGCCTGTATGCAAACTATGCCTAGCTTGCATACAGGCGAAATATCCGCGTTGTTTTAGTCCAGTATCTTTTCTCTCTACTGGCTGCAGTCTCGTCTGTTGTCTTTTCATTGAGTTTTACCTCTCTTTGTTGTATTTTTATATTTAGCTGGTCATATGTCATCAACATTCTCAAACTTCATAGCAAACTTTCCAACCGCTACCAAGATTCCCGATACAAGTTTTCGTCCGTAGGATATTGTCTGGGTATCATGACCATTGTTGGTGTTTGTTTTCATCCCCGTGAAGTCTTTTTTTGTCTTTGAGATTTCTAGTAATTATGTGAAATTTTTGCTAACGTTGATATCTGAAGCCTCTTTCTTACACAAATCTAAGAAGCTATTTACTTTTCAGAATCGCTAATCATATCGTCAGTACAATCTTCATATTTTAAGTTCCCAGGAGTGATAATTAAGGGAAAAATATCCACGTTCGATAACCCCACTTTAGGAAAATGATTTTTCCAATTTCTTGCTCGTGTAACCTTTCTTTTTACTTTATCAACCACTGTATCCTAATTCGATCCCTTACCTTCATTCCAAAATATGAGTATCCTACGTCATCTAAAATTTTCTTAATTTCTTGCGGCCACCCTACCTCTATCATGTCCTCCAACAAACTAAAATACACTTCTTTTGCTAGCCTATTTTTACTTCTCAAAATTTTTGTCCAAAACTTCACCATTCTTATTAACCTATCTTTTCTTAACCTACTTAGTCCCAAATCCCCCTGCAATACAACACTGTGAGTAGATTTATGGACCCGATAAACTCTCTTAAGATAATTCCTTTGCATTCTTTCCAACTCCTCACTTTCTTTTAAACCCCACATTTCACATCCGTAATGCTTAACTGGAAGGAGTTTAGTCCTAAGTAAGAATTTATGCATTTCTATATCCCTAATCTTCCCTACCTCAATTTTTAAAATTGAATTCATACACATATATCCTTTTTATGTATCCTTTTCCATACCTCCTGTGCATACTTACCATTCCGAAAAAACTGAAGTCCTAAATACACGAATTCTTTTTTAATCTCTATAAAATCACCTTTATATCTAAATTGATTATCTTTAAACAACAAAGAGAGATAAAACTCTACAAAAAGAAAACTTCAAACGAGACGACGGCCAGTAGAGAGGAAAGACTAAAACAACGCGGAAATTTCGCCTGTATCCGAACAAGGCGTCCTCAGCACAAGATAAAAAATTAAAAGAAAACTAATCCAAAAACAAATAAAAACCACCACCAATAATAATAAATACAATTGTCGCTACTTATCCACGTAGGGAAAAGCAGCTATTTGAGTTACTTCAATGAGAATCAAAGAGCAACTGAGGAAAAATTATGAAAATTGAAACTTAGTTAACTATTCTGTTGCGAAATAATCCTCTTGTAAGCTAATATTGAAGCAACTCTTTTTGGTCTAGTGGATAATCTTGTCCCCTGGTGATTGTGTAAAATTTTAATTCCCTTATTGATTATTGTTTCATTTTTCAAAAGGATATCATAAATTGGGTCAATATTTAAATTCCCTGTGTCTCTATTTATTGAAATGTTAGCAAATATATGTTTTTTAATTTCTATAGCCTCCCTCGCCCACTGAGAAAAACCTCTATCATTAGAAATAGTTGTAGCCTCGTCAAATTGTATAAAATGTTCGGGATAAAAGAATGTATGTTCAGCTAGAGCCGAAACAAAAGTTTCCGGAGGCTTTCTTAATTGTAGGGTTTTTTTCTATTGAGTTGCGATGCTCAATAAATCTTTCAGTAAATTGTTGGTGAGTTCTACCAATCTAAAACTTTCCACAGGAACAAGGAATTTTATACACCCCACTAACTAAATCTCTCCGGGTTAAATCCTTCCCAGAATTAAGAAAACTACCTAATGGTCTCACTGATTGGAAACAAGTATCAATGTTATGTTTACCTGAAATTCGTTTAAGCATCTTCCCCAAAGTAGGTACATAAGGTAAAGAAATGAAACTTTTCTGTAAGTTTAATTCTGTGCACTGTGAAACCCCAATAACCCTATTGCTGTGTTTAATGCGTCTATTTTTTATTATTTATCAATGAATTTAATCAGGTAGCTATTACAAAATAAAACATCCCTCAAATACAACAATTCAGAATCTAAAAACTCCCGGGAACAAATTCTGAAAGCTCTATCCACCAGTGCAATCACAACCCCTCGTTTCACTGAAATAGGGTGGTACGAGTCAAAGTTCAAATACCTATCACTGTGAGTAGGCTTTCTATATACTGAAAAAAGTAAATGGAACTCACTTTTAATCAATAAGATATCCAGAAAAGGTAGTTTATCATTTTCTTCAAACTCCACTGTAAATTTTACGTTTTTGTCAAAACTATATAAATGTTTATGGAAAAGGTCTAACGACTCTAAACCGTGTTTCCAAATGCAAACAACATCATCCATGAATCTGCCCCAGAAACAAGGAGAGAGCCTACAACTGTGTATGGCGGAGGTTTCAATAGATTCCATGAAGAGATTTGCCAACAAAGGGGAGAGAGATGCCCCCATAGCCAAACCAAACACCTGCTTGTACAATTCACCTCTAAAACCAAAATAAAGAGAATGTTCATTTGCAAGGATAACCAATTTCATAACGACTTCAATCTCCAAACTCGCCATGGTCACATCTTGTATCAAATCAAAGTGCTTTTGTAATTTAATCCTTAATATATCTTCGCACTTTTTCACGTTACAATTTGAATACATGGACACCACATCAAAACTACAGAGAATTGAATTCTCCTCCAAGGCGAAATTTTTAACTTATTAGTAAGATCAGTGGAATTTTTTATATATGATTTTTGTGTTCCTAAGAGTGGACGCAATGCCACCGACAACCACTTTCCTGATTTTGCCACTGGTGATGAGAAAGTTGATACAATGGGACGGAGGGGGACTCCCGTCTTATGAATTTTGGGTAGACCATAGATCTTTGGTGCGGAACAACCTCTTGAATAAAATTTATTATAAAATTGTGGGGTAATGTGTAAATTATTTTTCAGTGACTCCAATTCCTTTCTAATCGACTTTACATATTTATCCGTAGGATCGGAATCCAATTTCTTGTAAATAGTGGTATCCGAAATGATTGTATTCATTTTACGATCATATTCATCAGTGTCCATAATTACAATAGTATTGCCTTTATCTGCCCTAGTGATAGTAATGACCATATCCTTTTTCAAATCAGAAAGTATTTTAATGTCATTTTTGTTATATCATTTTCAATTTTTTTCATGTTAAAAGTCTTAAGTTTCCTTACGATTTCAGCTCTAAGTTCTTGAGGAGCTTCGACTTTATCAATAGAAGCCATAATTCCTGACTCTACCTTAGAAATTATTTTTGAATAAGAAATTGGGGTTGGAAAACAGAATCTAAAACCCTTCGACAAAACTGCCTCTTGTTGACTACTAAGAGTCTTAGACGACAAATTCTTAGTGGCAGGACCCAGACAAAAACGAGGATAAAAAGTATCCGAATTCTGGAACTTTCCAAACAAAAGTCTATTGAACTTGTCGACCAAACGAACCTTTGACAAATGGAAATCATGGTGAAAAGATCTAACGGCCATTTCCTTAATTCTCAGAAAAATGTCAAATGGAAGGTTATTCCTCAAAAAATTTTCGACAAAATTTAAGTCTTTGGACAACTTAAAACGTCTTTGTTTTTGCTCGGAAGTCATGTGATTTAAAGCCATGAGGCTTAATTTGTTTTTTAATTTTGATTCATTTTCAGTACCAAAATGGGTATTGATTCTAAAAGATTTAGGAATCACTGATTCCTTCTTGCAATTTTTTAAGAAAATTTGCTGATTTAACAAATTTTCTTTTAATTTTTTATCTTGTGCCGAGGACACCTTGTTTGGATACAGGCGAAATATCCGCGTTGTTTTAGTCTTTCCTCTCTACTGGCCGTCGTCTCGTTTGAAGTTTTCTTTTTGTAGAGTTTTATCTCTCTTTGTTGTTTATTGTCATGTCTAGACAGTTCGGCTTAAGAACTTTCAAACTTTGATTATTTTTCCTTAATTCTTCACCTTTCCTAAAAACTACAATTACCGTTTTCTTCTAATTTAATTCTAATCCTTTCATATCCAAATATTCTTCCATTATGTTTAATAGTGTGGCATGTCTTTTGCCGGTTGTGCTATAAGAGCAATATCATCAGCAAACAAAAGCATGTATATTTTTGAAACACTTGTCAGTACTTCCTCTTTTTTCATGATTCCTTTTAAACTATACTATGCAAAACATAAACCTGCTATATTTTATCCCCTTCTTTCCTAAACCTTTCCTGTTCCTCTATTAATTTCTCCAATTCTTCTAGCCATTTTCTTAGTCAAGTATCTACTACCTTACAAAAATATTACTAACTATAGTATAAATCTGGATCAGTAGGTAATTCGACAGTTTTTTGCTGTTTCCTTTTTTTTTATAAATTAAATAAAAAAACGAGTTTTTTAAATGAAAGTAAGGAGCGACATTAAAACTTAAAACGAACAGAAATTACTCCGTATATGAAAGGGGCTTTTCCTTCTCAACGCCCCGCTCTTTACGCTAAAGTTTGACTCTTTCTCTTAACTCTACATTTTAAAACAGTAAAAAACTTTAGTGTAAAGAAAGCCCCATTCATATACGGAGTAATTTCTGTTCGTTTTAAGTTTTAATGTCGCTCCTTACTTTCATTTATAAAACTTGTTTTTTTATTTAATTTCTGAAGGTTTTTGAATCAATGCATGTTTTGATTTTGGCTCTCCGCAGAGGAATAATTAAAACGAAATTTGTATATATATTTTTTTTTTAGCTAAATGGCTTTCTCATAATTTTGATCGAATGGTTTTGAGAAAAAAAGAGCGGGGGAGGAAGCCTAGTTGCCCTCCGATTTTCGGTTAATTAAAAAGGCAACTAAAACTTTTAATTTTTTACGAATCTTTTTATAAGTAAAAGATATACGTAACTTATAAACTAGCTTACGTAAAGAGCTTTTGTATTCTTATGTTTTTATTACATATATGAGGGGGTTCGCCCCCTCGTCAGTACCTCACTCTTTACACTAAAGCTTACATTTTGTCCCAATTAATTAAGAATGACCCCTGAATCACAAAAGCCGCAGAATAAATAGTTGAAATTACTAAAAATACTTCGGCGTAAAGAGCGAGGTATTAGGAGGAGGTGAGCCCCTCATATGGGTAATAATTTCTGTTCGTTTAAGTTTTAATGCTGATGCTTACTTCCAGCTGAAAAAAAAACTTTTTCATTGTTTTTTTTTTTAAGTAATGCTAGTAAACCCTGCGCTCCCTTCCTGGAAATTTTCTTCCCCCATGACAAATTCCTCGATGGAAAGTTCCCCCAGCATATTCCCCTCTTCTCAACCCCTGCCTCCAACCAAAAAATCCCCCTGAAAACGCCTGTACATTTCCCAATAACCATTACTATATGTAAGCACTGGTCAAAGTTTTGAACTTATAACCCCTCCCACGGGGACTGTTGGGGAGTACGTCGTCCCCAAAGACATAGTTATAAGGTTTTTCGACTACGCTGAATAAAATGGCAATCTCAGAATTTTGATCCGTTGACTTTGGGAAAAATAATTAGCGTGGGAGGGGGCCTAGGTGCCCTCCAATCTTTTGGTCACTTAAAAAGGGCTCTAGAACTTTAATGAGCCCTCTTGCAACATTCTAGGACAACTGGGTCGATAGGATCACCCCTGGAAAAAAAACAAACAAACAAACAAATAAACACGCATCCGTGATCTGCCTTCTGGCAAAAAATATAAAATTCCACATTTTTGTAGATAGGAGCTTGAAACTTCTACAGTAGGGTTCTCTGATACGCTGAATCTGATGGTGTGATTCTATGACTTTTAGGGGGTGTTTCCCCCCTATTTTCTAAAATAACGCAAATTTTCTCAGGCTCGTAACTTTTGATGGGTAAGACTAAACTTGATGAAACTTATATATTTAAAATCAGCATTAAAATGCAATTCTTTTGATGTAGCTATTGGTACCAAAATTTCATTTTTTAAACTTTTGGTTACTATTGAGCCGGGTCGCTCCTTACTACAGTTCGTTACCACGAACTGTTTGATAATGGTACAGCTATAGATGTTGTTCATTCTGTTGGCCAGCTGCAAAATAAAAAATATGTGGCTGAAAACGACAGTTAAAACGGGTATGCACACTTCTTTTGCCTTTTCCATACTCGTAGTGGAATACCGTCTCGACCTGTAGCTTTTTCTTTTGCTGATTTCATAGCCTACCATATCTCCTGTTCCAAAATTGGTGTATCTGCTTCTATCAGGGGTCCATAACGTATAATTTATGGTAAAATGTTTGGAGATCCTTCTTCCTTTCGGTTTCCGTTTACCGATTTTGTCTTGAGGTACTTTTTCCACTGTTCAGGTTCCATAGAACATGTGTTTTGTGCCTCTCCCTTCAGCGACCTATGTATAGCTTTCCAGAGTTGATGTGCTTCTTTTTCCCTGAATCGTTTAATAAGTTATTTTTCTTTTTTCGCTGCTTCGGATTGTTTTTTCTCTCTTATCATATTCTCATACCGCTTTCTATTCTCTCTGTAAATTCTTAAATTATTCTCTATTCCTTGCGGTTGGGATGAACTTACTTTCCTCAGGCTCTCTTGTACAATTAGTCGAAGCTCCTCACACCCGTAATCTGACGGGATCATTTTTAATTAAATTTGAGTATAAAGAATTTAGTGAGTATTCCCCCAAGTCCCTGTTCAAAAAAATATTTTTATTTATTTTGAGATTAATTTCGATTGATTCTCGAACCACCTGTTTTATTCCCAAATCATTACTAATGAGTGAAGAGTTTTCAAAATGTATAATGTGGGACGGATTATTAAATATATGCCAACCTAAAGCAGAATCAAAGGAGTTGTTGGAACTATTTGAAATTAAGGCCTTGTCTATGTCATTTTTATGCTGTTGTAACCGTTTCCCCACAAAAATTCAAAAGCTTACTTCCCCAAGTATTCTTTCTCCTTCCCTTGTCCTTTGATCCACAAAAAGGGGGGAAGGTAATTCTCTGGGGGAGGGGGTAGAATTTCCTGGAGATTTTTTTTCAGGCAGAAGTTTCAGGCCAGAAAATCACAGTGTTCCAATTGAAATAGATAAATAAATAAAAATAAAATAAATAGAGCTGTTTTTGAGAAAAATGCTAAAATACATAAATAATTACAGTGAATTTTTAAAGAGAGTAGATATATATAAGTATGTGTGTGTGCTGATCCTAGGACACATTTGCTGCTCCTATGGCATTATTCAGGAATTTCAACTACAGTAGTCTAAATGTTCTATTTTTCTCCATAGGGATGTCGTTCCTTTAGTGAGATCTATTAGTTTTGTATAAAGCTATTTGTCATTGCATGCGTGGAACAATTCTTAATTTTTAATTCCTTATTCATACGTTTTTGGACAAAAGTTGAAAAATGGGGCATATTTAATATCAGTCTATAATGAGAATTTGTCTTGTTTATTATCGTGAACCGCTTAACAAACCTAAAATCTTCTTGTAAGGGCGAAAGTCGTCAAAGTACAAACTTTACACAAAGCCGTACAAACTTTAGTACGGTGTTTTCTCTTTATTCTACTGATTTATTTTGTCAATCCCAACCCCTTACGTTACACATAAGAATTGATGTGATGCACATACAATTATAGGTTTCTTCAGTTTTAATTTCAAAGATTGTTAATGCGTGAATTAATGCACGTAACGGGATTCACCAGACACTCTTCCTTAGGTAAAGAATTCTGTTCATTGCAAACTACGACTTTTGTTCCAGCTACGCGATTTTTATTAAAATCAAGCCCAAAGAAGCTTAAAGAGCACTTTTCTTTTATTCAAGCCTAACAGCTTAATTCTGGATTTTACAAACGTGAAAAGCAAGACCAATATAGACTCTAGTCATTGTTTTAAGCACAAGATAACAACAAATGATTAAGGACAAGGACTGAAGCTAATTTGTATTCCTCTCATTGACAAGAAGCAAATGTGATTTGTTGTTCTGTGGGTCACGGTAAACGACGTTAATTTGCAGTTCTGTCAATGAAAAGGACTGGGCTTGTTTGCTGTAGCTATCAGCGACAGGGACCGAAGCTAGTTTGCTGCTCTATAAGCAATTGGAACCGTAACTATTTTACGTTTCAGCAAAAAGCTCTGAAGCTCCTTTTCTGCTTTTTTAGTGACAAGGACCGTAAGTACTTTACAGTGTTTCGGTTAAGAGGACCATTTGATATGGTCTTCTGGTATTGGCCACTGATAGTGGCGTCACTATCAGTGATGAGTGCCGAAGTCAGTTAGCTGTTCTTTCAGTGGCAAGAACCTAAGTTATTGGGGTCTTTTATCAGTAACAAGGACCAAAAATCGGTTTCTGTTCTGTTAGGGACCAGGACTAACGCTAGTTTACTATTTTATAAGTACCAAAGACCGAAGCTATTCTAAAGTTCTACCAACAATTTGAAACCTCTTCATATTAGAGACACTTCTACAAGCTGCTAACTGTGTTTCGTTAATATGGTAGACTTGAAACACTTGGCTTGTCCAAATTCGTGAATTTTTTTCGGTAGATTAAGGTCGTGTTAGGTGCATAAGATTTTTTTCTTTTCAGTTTCTACTATAATTAGGGTATCACTTATGTCACACATTTTTCTTTTTTCGATTAGATTCCTTAAAGGTTTTGTTTAACTCATGCGTAATGATGCTTTTTTTCAGGTACTATCGGTTGGTAATCTCTATCCCCCAGACATTCTATATCAATACACAATATCGCGTGTGAAAAGTGAAACCAAGTATAAATGGTCAGTCATTGGATGGACTAAATGCTATCCATCTTGCCAAGGTAAGGTCTTTCTCAGCTCTTTAGAAAGAACTCGTATTGCTCGAGATTTTAGGTCTTAGATGGTAAAATTATATAGGGCATGGATCCCCTGTCCAGGATTGAAGGCCAAACTCCTTAAATTTGATAAGAATACTCTCACCGCTGCTGTAAAACTAAGTATTCCCGACGCTGGCTCACTTGTTTGGTCTAGGTTCAAATCGTTTCTATTCTTCTACGGTAGAACCACAAAAGACTGCAATCAAATCAGATAGGTTCTTCTTTGCTATAGCTTCGTCTTGATGGAAGACAAATACAAGTAGCTAGATTAGATATTTCCATTGGGTCGGTGAAACACCACGCTTGCACATATAAGTTTATCCACTGTAAAGGCGGGGAATTCCATGTTTGACACTGACTATGCTGGTAATGAATATGATTAATGTATGAAGAACTATAAACTATTTGTACAATTAATGAGATTGAATTTTCTGTTCAAAACGGTTTGAAAACTTCTTCATTGCTTTATACTTATCTAACTATCTATAGGGCAATGACATTCTTGCAATGCTAGTTTTTTGAACTGCACTAAGATCTGCTGAATGCAGGTTTTTCACTCGAACAGAATTAATGTTATCAACTGGAACCACCAAAAAGAAGTATTTTAGAAAAAGTATTATCATACAAAATTATGTGTGTGCTGTGATTGGTGCAATAACTGCCCTTGATTTTGTCGATTCCTCCTTAGTTTGAGGCATTTGTCAAGGAAATATTTTTTATTTTGCCTTTGTTTGAGATAGCTTTCTATTTTTATCTTTTGTTGTGAAATTGCAAAGCTTTCAATTATAATCAAAGCTTTGCTGGGGAATGACCAGCCGTGGTCGTTTCAAATTACGCCAATCAAATACCCAAATAGTGCGAGCCTCGCACAAATAAAAATGTGACCAACAACAAGATTTAAAATTATCAAATTCTTCAAAAAAAAAAAAAAAATACTTGGTTAATTGAAAGGACCTGTCTCCAAAATTTTGATTGTAAAAATATTATTTGTTTTTCATTCAGACAGCCAGGATAAAAGTGGTGCTAATAGAACCTTACAATATCGGTTACAGAATTTCATTTCCAGTAAAGAATAAAAAAAAAATAATTCAGTTCACAGTAAATAAAGGTTCCACCTGTTAAAATAACAGTAAGCATAATCACAGAAAATGGTTTGGTAGCCATGAAGCTTGGAATTTTGTGTTTTGGATAGATAATATAAAAAATTGTTTCTAGCCATAATTTATTCTAAATTGGTGGCGATTTAACTTTAGCATTGAAAACAGACATTTGGCTGAGTTATTGCTTTGGGGGAAAGACATAATACTCATTATTTTACCTAGCTAGTCACATAATGCTTACAAACACATTCAAAATTGCTGCCACGTCTGAAATCGTGAAGTCTACTCTACGGTTCTAAAAGTTCGTAATAGGACATCCAGAGTGAAGCCAAAAAATCATGAAATTGACGACAACACAAAATGCCTTAGAGCTATTTGAAAGATTATTGAAAAAGTACCATACTAGGACAAAAAGCACTACTTTCACGAACTAGTATTAAAAAGTGTATCTTTTCACAGAAAGTTCTCAAAAAGTATTCTTTGACCAAAAGTACTAGGAATAGTACTTACGTTGAATGTATTTTATTTAGTGCAGTTAAGGAACTCATTACATGAAGACAATGTTGTCTCTAAGGTGGAACACGTTGGGATGATCAGTTTTTCAATGCAAAATAAAAATTCCTTTAGTGCATCACGCTTAAAACTGCAGGGTTTATGGACACATTATTATTTCATAAGCTTTATCGTTTAATGATGGTTTCAAAAAAAAAAAAAAAAAACACCCGAAACAACGTTTTAATTCACGTGGCTTATTTTTATGTCTGTCCTGGCTGAATAGTTATCACACTAGACTGAGAAGCAACAAGTCGCTGGTCTGACTCCTGCTGGCGGCTATTGTTTGGCTTGGGGGCGAGGGTTTGTGGTGTATCCCTGTAAGACAAGCCAAATGTCAACCAAGATTTAAATAGGTACCCCGAAAAATCCAGGGAAAAACACGGGAAGCGTCGGAAATTTTCCCCCAACCACGCATAGCCCTTCTGGCCGAGGGCAGAACATCAGAAGATCGGACTCTGTGCTACGCAGGCCTCAATATTCTGCATCCTAAAGCTTTGTTGTTGTTTGTAACCTGGACTTAAACCTATTAGTCCACAATTACACCTTAGCCTGACGTTAAAAGTGAAGCAAAGTTTTAATGCTCAGAACAGCCTATGACAAATGCCTATGCTCAGAACAGCTTACTGAAATTAGTTTGAGTTTTTTTATCCGGCCTATTTAGTTTTTTCAATGATACTGTTTTATTGTTCCCCAGACTGTAGAAAACAGAAGAAAACGTGTCATTGACTGAAATACAAGGAAGAACAGAAAGCAATATTTCTAAAGAATTTTTTTTTTGATAGATTTACGTTGTAAGGCAGAAACCAGATGAAAACGAAATATATTCGAAGAAATACAGAAAAATCAAAAGAAGTATGACGATTTTTTTTTGGCACTTATGTTCTCTGCAAATATAGTAAAGTTTGAAAAATTATCAAAAGCATGGAATAAATTCGATTTTGCATTCAATCTTCTTTGCATATATACTAATATCAACGTTACAATTGCGCCCCTGTCTTCTCCCTCACCCCTTTGAGCCTGCATATAACCCAAGGCCAGTTACTAGGGGTGCTTATTCTGTGAATTTGGTTTATATTTTGTTCCTATCTCTCATCAGCCGTTTGTACGTTATGTCAAATAAATCCTATCTCGAATTAAGAGCCAAAACCATTAGCAGTTATTTGAGGCATTGTTTGTGGGTGGTTCGATCCATTTTCTGGGGATGTAATGAAGAAAAAGTTGAGATGGCAATGACAACTTTCATGAACGATGTAGGACTGATCCCATCCTGAATAGGGTGAAAAAGGTCATAAGAAAGTATTCAAAGGAAGTCGAAACCTTATGGGAGAGGATAAAGAAATAAGTTTTGAATATGTTGTGGTGGTGGAGGAGATTATTCAGCTGTTTAGGCCTTAGGCAACCTGGTGCTGTAGTGTGCTGCTTGGAGTAGTGGTTGTTGTAACAATAGTAATAGTACCTGTATTTCCAGGCCCATTAGGCAAGCTGGGATGGTGGGACACAATTGCTTTGGCAGTGACTGCAAATATATTTGCAAAGCATTGAATAGACGGCTGAATGGTAGGGTATGTCCATTTTCTATCTGACTTGTGCCTTACAACATAATTTTACTATTTTATTGCCGATTTTTCAGGGATTCAAAATCAAGTAATATCTTGTACTCAAGTTGGAGGTCCTTCTGCTCGAGTATCGGTAGATGAACATCATTGTATTGAATTTTCTAAGCCAAAGCCTCAGAGTGGGCAATGTAACCAAGATTGCAGACTAAGGTAAAACAGTTACTGCATATTGGTTTCAATAAATGTGAAATTTTGCATGATAATTGTGTTTATTATATATTTTTACCACATTGGGTTTTTAAATTTGTAAGAATTTAAAAAGAGTAAATCTGTGGTAAAAGCGAGCGGGAAATCGCTCATTTTTGAATATTTTATTTTTTACTATTTTAAACTTTCAATTGATTTTTGGCTTGAAACATAGGCTATTTACTAAGACATGTCTAATCAATAGAACGTCAAATTATAGTCATTTTGGAAAGAAAACTCTTGTCTTCGTTTTCATTGTGGCCAAATCCTCCCTTTACTTGCCGTTTTCCATAAAAAAAAAAAAAAATCTTTGTTTCTTTAATCAACCTAATAACTGAATTTTTTCAGTGTGCCTTCAATCCTTTTCTTTTGTTCATTGTATTTTCCAATAAGAAATATATATGCTACATTATTTTTAAGAGTGCAAGTTCTAAGTGTAAATTAATTCTCAAAGCCAAAACAAGAAAGCTTTAGTGGAGTTGTAAATAACCATGCATATATTGTACATCAAGTGTGATAGGACAAAAATGCTCTTTCTACTGACCTTTGTTAGACTAGCCCTAGTTTATACATCGTAAATTTAGATTTATATCCTAGGATGTCTAGCCACCTTTCCTGAACTCAATCAACCAGGAAACTAAGTCATAAAAAAGCCACAGTTTACGCAATTTCATTGTTTTTTTTTTAAGTATATTCAATATAGTGATTGAACTAGAAGCTATTCAAATCTTTTTTCGAGAGGTTTTATTGTGAGCTCGATCTTTCATGCCTTGATGATCCTTTGCCAGAATTTACAGCCTTTCATAAGGCTAAAGAATTTGTTTGAAGAGTCAGTCCCATTATTAAATTAAATTGATCACTCAAGAAATTCTATGCCCATCTTATTTTTAAATGGTTTATAGTGATAAGAACTTGAAAATATAATGAATAGTTCCTCTTGCCAAATTGAATCATAGAACAAATTTAGCTGTTTTCAGTAAACAATGTCTATTGTCCCTCCTTCCTAGTAATAGAGACACTTTTAATCTCTAAGGATTTTTCAGATAATGAAGTCCTACGGCCTCAGTCGCCACGAAGGTTAAAAAAATAAACCGTTCTCAGCTAAAAAAAAAAAAAAAAACTTTATGTAGTTTTCTGGTCTTTAATAAAAACCCATTCTCTGCAGAGCTTAGGTTTAATCTACATTTATTCATCTAATTCTGATGGTTAGAATCTGCTTGAATTAGCCCAGAATTTTTTTTTTCCATCTGAACTCAGATATGTCTGAAATTAAATTCAAAAATATAAAGAAAATAGCATTTTGTCACGTTTTGTATGACAGTCCTGACCAAAGCCAACGTCAGTTCTATCTAATCAGAAAAAAAATACAAATTTTTAGACTTCCTGGAATTTCATGGTGATTATTTATAATAATGGCATAAAAAATTGCTTTGGATTCTAAATTTTATTTAAAATACTGGATTCTTTTTGAGATTCTTAGCTATAAATGAAAGAATATTCTTAAATTTGATGAGCAATAAAAATATCTCCAAACATGTATCAAGTTGCAGAATTTAAACAAGAATTTTCTTTTTTTTTGTTTTTTTTGTACCTATAAGTTAAAGTTTTCATATAACGGGAATATGTTAAATTGAGACGAAGTTTATTTATACCATTTGTAATATGTATTTTTTGTTGAATTCCACTTTTCAAAGTAAATGCCTGTGCAAATGCGTGATAACTGTGCCTGATAGCTATAATTGCAGCAAAACCTTCTTATAGACATTTTCGATATGTTAAAAATATGTAAAAGTACATGTTTCAAAATTGTCAAACTTATTTTAATAGTGCATGTAGCAATCATGTTTTTTTTTTATCAAGGATAAAGTACTTTTTGAATTAAAACCAAGTTTGTTTACTCCATTTCCTAGTCTTTTCTTATTTAACTTCTGCTGTTAATGTGCGTTGCCTGTAAAAATCTTTCCTTTTGCTCCTAAATATCGTATCTGACATTTTCATGGTTTCTTCTTTTTCTTCTTCTTGAAACCAAGGTTTCATGATTTCTCCTTCGTGCTAATAATTATTTTTTTGTTTTTATTTTATTGATGTTCTCTAATTTTACTGGTGCTTGATTCTTCTCTATTGCTTACAAATTGACATGGTAATTTTGCCGTGACTGGGGATACAACGATTTTTTTTTTGAGGAAAAGTAATTAATATTAAGGATTTTGTTTAAGCCTCAATTTATCTTCATTTTCCATTCTGTTTTCGACATTTTTTGGACATTTTCAACGTTCAATAAACACTAGGCTATTCTTAAAAGGAGCATCGCTAGGGCACTATGTAGTCAGACTGATTTTCATTTTCTTGATCTATATCGCCCTACTGATTCTTTCTTTGAGAACAACCTAGTCAACGGTTTTGGCAATTTGCTCAAAAGTGTGAAAATGTTAGATTCTGGTAAAACTAATTCGGTGCTTTTGCCCCAGGTTGGGCCTCTGTGAGTTTAAAGGCAGGGCTCCAGCTTTTTAAATTTTGGTAGCCAAGAAATTTGAAGGTACCTAAAATCTGTTGTGCAGATCCTTAATTTTGGTGCTCATAATAACAGATAACGTAATATACAGATATCATGAGTAATGCAGATGAAAATCTGTAACTTAATTCCTGTGTGCTATTTGGTATTTTTCAGCTTATTGGTATTTTGGTATTTTTGTATATTATACTGTGTACGGGGTTAGTCACTGAAAAAAAAACTCTTTCATTCACACATGATGAGTACCGATGGGATCCTTGCTTTCAAAAGCTAGATTTAACTGATTAGTTCTGGTTCTTTTTTTTTCCTGCTCAAAGTGACAATATTGACAAAAATATTTTTCTCCCTTTAAAAATTGTAAAATTTCGAACGACCTAAAAACATCTCATAAAGTCACAGTTTTCAGGTATGAATAGGCCTAAGATTGGTCCAGGGGGGATATTTTGATTTTAATTCCCTTGGAGATTTGAGATTTCATTGCAACTTGAAGTGATTCCATGTCAGCCCCCTAGTTTAGGATTGTCGTCAAGTACTGTCTTATGTTCTAGTTGGGAAAAACAAAATGTGTCCGAATGCTCAGAAAGCTGTGGTCCTGGAGTAGCAACTGTTCATTATCAATGTGTCAAAACATCCTCCGAACGATCAAGAACGATTATGAATGCGACGTTTTGTAGTCACTTGACCATTCCAAATAGACAAGAAAATTGTGTTGGAGCATGCCTTAAAGCTTACTGGAGATATGGCGAATGGTTGCCGGTAAAACAAAATTTTTCTATAATTTCAATCAGCTATATTTTCTATCTTTTAGTTTTTAATGATAATAATGGTTAGCTATTTGCAAAATTCTGACTCGGAGCATGAATTTTGATTGAAAATAACTATTTATATCCTAATGGTAATCAAATTAACTGGATTTTGCTGCAACAAATAGCTATGACAGAATTTTAGTGAATAGCTAACATTGATTTATATTCAGTTACGTAAATTTATGTATTTGCTTATCTTTAGCTAATATTTAGTCATATTTTGTTAACGCTTAGTTTAGGTGAAATACAAAAAATTTGTTCTTAGCTATCACACATGGATTGTAACCACATACCTGTTAATGATAAAAGCCGCTGTTAGGAATACTTTAACTAGGGACGAAAATTTAATTAAAAGCAATTATCTATACTTTGATATTAAAAAAATTACCATAATTTTGCCAAGATAAATAGCCGGATCTCAACATAGTTTCAATATTCAATAAATATCGTTTCATCGTTTCAACAAATATTTCACTATTTATCAATATTTATGGTTGTGATCTTATTTGGGAGCGTGAAAGATGAATTTTTAAAGAAGAGTTCTATTTTGAAAAACAAGAACAGTTTCAAGATATGTGGACCCGAAAGGGTTGTGTCTCCACATTATTTGACATAAAGTATATTAAGGTCAGTTCAAGGGCAACTAAGGGCCCTTAGAAGCAGTCACAGCCTTTCTTTGCTACAATGTGTTACCTTTCGGAGTTTTTACTTGCTTTTAAAAGAATCTTTCAACTGTCTCCTTTTGCACCTTCGGTCTTGGATTTATCCGAATATTTAGAGCTAAAAAAAGTGCATTACCCCTTGGTTGTATTCAAAGGGGGGAGGGAGTTACTACCTGGTTTGGGTTCCCCCTCGAATGCGACTTTGTGATGATGTGCTGTTTTAAGCTTGGATATACCCAAGTCAAACCTTATATAAAATGAAACAACACGCTGATCAAAGGGAGACAGTTGACAGATTCATTTAAAGGAAGCAAAAAACACGGAAAATAAGGATATTGTAGCAAGGATGGATTGGGGCTACTCTGCTCTTAGATTATTCCTAAGAAATCTAGTAAAAAGTATTTCTCGTACAAATTAAAGAACATTTCTCCGACACGTAAATTGGTCTTAAAACTGGTCTAGCTCCATGAGAGGTAAGCCTCTTTTTCTCCTTTTTTTGTAACCTTGCCCCTCTCCTATAAAGTTCAAAATTCATCCCTGCATCGTCTAATTTCCAACCAGCACTATTTTTTTTTTTTGTAAGATACTAAATTTAATTATATGCTACTTATGACCTAGTCATTATTTTTGATCTCTTTTGAGTTATGTCTCAGATTAAAATTAACTTTCCCTAAACAGCAACATAGTTCAAAAATTCTATAACCTTTAATGAGAAAACCAAAAGTTTGAAGTTTAGTAGAAATCTTTGTTGGAAATCAGACTTGCTGTGATAATCAAATATTTTTGAATAGAATACTGTATGAGAAGAAATTAAATTGCCAAAAGAGCAAAACACTGGTAATTGCACAAATGTTTGTATATTTTTTACCAAGGGATCACACTATTCAAAAACCTTAAAAAATAAAACCAAAAGTTAGAAGCTTAGTAGAGATCGCCTTTTGGACTTGCTTTAATAATCAAATTATCTTAGATAACAGACATTTTGAAACGACATTCAATTGCGTAAAGAGCAAAAAACTTTTAATTGCAAAAATAAGGTTATTATATAAACTGCAAAAATATTTACGACGTCTGAGCAATAATTTTAATATTTTAATTCAAACTAGAAAAATGCCTAACAAGTTTAATATTAGTTGTATTTTTTGTTAGATAAAATCCACTCGCTCCCTGATTAAGCTTACAGGTTTGAACGCAACCTGTTATATAATGTCAGTACGAAGGCCCAAAAACAAAAATTTGCAATTATTACAAAAGATGATTCAATACTTGACAAGGGATTACAACTATTCTAAAACATTAAAAAAGAAAGCAAAAAGTTTTAAGCTTAGTAGAAATCGTTGTTAGTCAAACCTTATAACCGAATTTCGTTTCTTATAAGTGGAAGCAATATCTTTTTAAGACATGAAAAGAAGTTGAAAAAAAAAAATTCAATTAAGAGTCACTAAAGTTATTATATAGACTGCAAGAATATCTACGGTGCCTGAACAATAATTTTAATGTTTTAACTCAAACTTGAAAAATACCTGAAAATTTAAAAGTTAGTTTGTTTTTTAGTTATATAAAATCCTCTACCTACCCCCCCCCACCACGAGAGTGAATTTATCGTCTTCTTATCTATGACGCATACAAAATTACAAATGGAAAGTATCTAAGACACGAAAAAAAGTTTAATAGCATTGTATTCACTGTGGAACCCTCCATTTTGTGGAACTCCACAAAAAAAATAAAAAAATCAGAGAATGTTATGCAGATTACAACTCTTTATATACTTAGTCAGCAACAACATAGTCTTTCTATGGACCCACTTAGGGGACTTAGCCTGACCTAGGATTGCTCTCATTGTGAAAGCACCAAAATACTTTATAATTTGGTTTGTAAACAAATTTCTTTGTACTTCATATTTTGTCCACTTCATGAGAATATGCCTAACATCATCATACTCATTACAAATATCACAGAAGGGTGAGCTAACTCTCCCCCACTTATGTAAAACTGAACGGGTTTTGGCATGACCTGTTCTCAATCTAAAAACAGTAACGGGTGGTGCCTTATAGTCATAAAGTTCTAAAATTGGATTTATGCAACTTCTAATAAAATTATTGGTCTCTCTATCACATAACATCCTATAAATACATGTAAAATATTCATTTTGAGTGGGTTTTACACTTATACTCTGACCATTTAAAATACCCCACTTTGCCATTATATCAGCAGATTCATTTCCCGCAATTCCCACATGTGCTGGGACCCAGACTAGAAATATATTATTTCCCACAAGCTCCAACAACCTAACTATTTGGTGGATATTACAAACTAATTCACGACTAGGTTCATGCTCATTCATCAGGTACTTAAGGGCTGATGCTGAGTCAGAGCATATCATCCAACTCTGGGCATACCCATATGATTTAATAAATTCCAATGCCTTATATATATAGCAATCATCTCAATTGAAAAAATAGACAGGCTGCCTGGTAACTTAAAACTACATGAAAATGATATACTGGGGACCACCACTGCACAGCCAGCACCCTTATCCGACTTGGAGCCATCAGTAAAAATTTATATATAGTCTCTGAAGTGGTCAGTTTGTCTTAGCCAGTCATGTTTGAGAGTCAAGTTATTATTATCCCCACGATCAGGTACAGAAAAATACACATTATTTTTTTATTGCACATAGCTTATTCAATATATTATCCTCAAAAACTATCTCATTAATGGGTACTATATTTGGGCACTCATTTGAAAGCAAACTATTACACCTATAAAAAGCTGGAGTATTCCTATCCTAAAAATGAATTGGTTTGCCTTTTTGTAAGACGTCACTCGCTCTCTGGAGAGTTTTATAAACGTATTCGAAACTTTAACTCGTGCTTGCTCTAGCTTCATTCAACGTAAGCGATGATAGAAACAGCTTTAAAGTAGCTGGACAAATTTATCACAGAAACAATTTAATGGCACATCCATCACAAACTACTGAAGGTGAAATTGAGCTACCTTTGTATGGCCAAATGTACTTTTTAAACCCCAATGAAGCTGTTGAGGAACGCCTCACACATTCTCTAAATTATGGGATCTCCCGTGATCTAATGAATATCTTGGAAGAAATATTACGAGACACAAATGACTATGCCAAAGTTTACTAAAAAATACGTGAAGTTGAGGAAGATGCAAATCAGCTTGCTGCTTCACTGTGACAACAGCCTCCAAAAGTGCAGCTCATTTTAACTGTGCCAGATGGTGTAGATTATAGAGGCTTTAACCCTCATGGATGTAATGAAGTATGTGCTGTGCTTACTCGTAATGCTGACCATAGTTTTCCATAAAAAAAAATGGTTGTAAGACAACGTGACAAAAATCTTATCATTTTAAAGAATAATGACCATCATGTGAAGCCTTTTCCCTACCCAATGTTTTTTCCTGCTGGAACTTCAGGATGGTGAAAGGATATGGCTACTTCAAACACTCTATGTAAGTCGTAGACATATATTACGGTTTCAATTAGTAAGACATTGTATTCTTTTTAACCTGAACATGCCAAAAGCCTTTCTATGCAAGCTGTAAAACCTGACCTACGTCGGATTGGTTTAAATGCTTTGCATTTTGGCGAAAGACTTTTCCAACAGTACCATGTCGACACCAATATTCTTGTTGATTGTGATTGTATTGAATGGAATAGATTCAACCAAAATACTATTATTACTGAAAACTACGTAGGTGTTAAACGACTTCTCAATGACTTAGCCTCAAAACAGAATGCATTCGTTGGTAAAAAAAAAGTAATACTAACGTCATCATTCTTCGGATCAACACGCTACTTTGCTGAACATTATGAAGGTGCCTTGGCTATTGTTTGTTGCCTTGGAGCCCCAGATTTCTTTATAACTGTGACGTGCAACCCGGATTGGCCTGAATATGAAGAAGCAGCAAGTATTAAATTTGATGATAGCTCTATTGCAGAAAAGTCCCCTCAAGATCTTATCGATCCCATTAATCGAATTACAAAACTAAAATTTGATTATATAACCAAGGATATTGACAAGGAACACATATTTTAAAAGGAGGCAGCATATGTGTATACGATTGAATTTTAAAAACGTGGACTACCACACATGCATTTGCTATTGATCATAAGCCCTCAGGATCGAATGGATAATTCAGTTGAAATTGATGATTTTATTTCAGCCGAAATTCCAACGATACATTAATAAGAGAATTGGTCTTAAAGTGGATGATTCATAATCCATGCGGAAATTTAAATCCAAATCCGAATTGAATGATCAATAAAAATGGAAAATTTCAATCGGAAAATGCCGCTTCAATTTCCAAAGCAATACAATTCAGTCACATCTCTAGCCGATGCTGGAAAACCAAAGTATCGGTGTCGTTAAGATTCAGCATTAGACGAAATGAATAGAGAAGAATTTTCACATGACGGTGCTGTTTATCGAAAAGATTCCAATAATCGGCGAATTACTCGTGATAATGATCATGTCGCCACATATAATCCTCACATGCTTAAAAAATTCGAATGTCACATAAATGTCGAATATGTTGGAAATATCGGTCCGGTAAAGTATCTATATAAATACATACACGAGAGACATGACTGTCTTTCAATAACAGTTATCGAAAATGAATGGTGCATGCTTTGCAGTGAAGCAGAAACCTATGTGGAAGGACGCTGCAGTACACCAACTGAAGCCTGCTGGCGATTACTTAGTTAAGATATCCAAAAAAAAGAGCCATGTCGTTCAAGGTTTAAATGTTAATTTTCCTGGAAATTACCTAATGCAAATGTCAGCCAAGCCCATGAATATTTGGTAGATATTATACAACAAGGCTCAATGTTGGAAGTGTATTTTCGACACAACAAGGCGTTGGCCTTGAAATCGACAATAAACAGTGGTTCGACGCCTTAGAAGAATTTGGACTGTCCAAAATGCCTTCTATACTGCGAATACTCTTGACACGGATTCTTGTTTTTGGTGATCCTGCAGATCCAAAAGCTCTTTGGGAAAGATTCAAAAACCAGTTGGCAGAGGATTTCATTTGGCATGAAAGACGAAGTGATTTAGCTGAAGATCTTGAAGCAAAGCGTGCATATGAGAATATTGCATCTAAGAAAAATATGATGGTAATAGAAGGTCGAAATTTAAGTTTTTGGGTTGAATGATATGGTATGGACAACATTGTGACCAACGAAAACGACCAAAACTAGTCAGCTAGTAGATCTTTTAGTTGATCAGCTGTTACTGGAGATAGTATGTATCGGCCTCTGCAAGGAGAACAGCTTGAAATTATTGACAATATTTCACATGCTGTCAATGATTCTAATTATGTTGGGAAAAAATGTTTTTTTTTTTTTATAAATGGACCAGGTGGTATCGGTAAAACATTTGTTTATAAGACCTTGTACCACATTTTGGATGGAAAAAATGACAAATTAGAATGTATGGCTTATAAAGGAATAACAACAACTTAATTGTCATTTGGACTAACAACACACAAAGCCTTCGGCTAGAAAGTTCTACTTTCCTTAGATTTTGGTTCCTCTATAAGACCTGGTTCAAGCAGAGGTTTAGAATTAGTTCAAGTAGATGTTATCCTACTTGACGAAGCACCCTTGCTTCCCAAGTATGGCTTACAAAATATGGATCAGTTGTTGCAATCCATATGTTAATATATGGCTAGCTAATCATGATGTTGTTCTCTTACAAGAACACCTGCTCCCAAGTTGCAGTGTAAACTTTCTAAGGCGAAGTTCTCAACATGCTGTTTTCACCACGAATGCCCGCCGTACCCGAGGCAGGCCTTCTGGCGGTCTTGCCTGTATAATTAAGCGATCTTTGCCTAGATATTTGTCTCCTAGCTGCTACCAATCCTCTGAACACTATCTTGCAATCCGGCTTGCAGACGTGGTCCTAATCAACGCCTATTTGCCCCATGATAGAAGATCTGTTTCTTCCTTCTCCAGTTATGCTAATGCCTGCAACAAATTAAAGACTCTCATATCTGGTATTGAGCGTCTCGGATATAAGTGGGTGCTTATAGGCGACTTTAACTGTGACAGCAACGTTTCCTCGACACGAAAAGAAGCGCTTTTTCAGTGTCTACCCTCAGCATTTAAGGTCCTAGCGAAATACCTCAGTTTTACATATATCCACTGTAGTGGTCTGTCTCAAATTTGGACCACTGTATCTGCTATCATTCATTACAAACTTCAGCAGTGCATGTTGATGAAGATGAAAGAGATTATGATCATTTACCTCTGTATTTTGATATTACGGTTACTTCTGACGTATACTCGAACCAACCATCACTGTCGCATAAGTGGTTTGAAAAACGTGATTGGTCTAGTGCGAACATACCTCTTTACCTTGCTACACTTGGAGCTCTACTGTCCACCGTACGTGTCCCCTTCCATCTTCTTTGCACAAATGCGTACCCCATTATTGACAATGCTCGTGCTGATTTGAATCGCTATTATTGTGACATTATCTTATGTATAAAGCAAGCTGAAGATGTGGCCGTCCCACTGATCCGTGTCAGGCGGAATACCCAAAAACTAATTTGGAAGTGTGATCCTTTGCTGAAAAAAGTCAAGAATAAGGCCAAATTCTGGTTAAGAATCTGGTCTGCCTGTGGTCGACCTTCTCGGGGTACTGTGTTTGATCTAAAACAAAGACGAAACTCGAATATAAACGCCATCTTCGTGCCGTTCGTTACTCCGGTGAAACTTTTCCGAAAAGTAATAGTGAGTGGCGAAAAGTGATAAATTCTGCCAAGTTTCCGGATACAAGTTCTAGTGATATTATACCTCGTCCATCTTGGATCGAACATTATTCAAAAATATTTTCGAAAGTTAATTATGCAGTGCATAAGCGTTTCTCACGTTTGCTCGAAAAAAATTTGCCGTCACGTTTATGTCAGAGACATGTGATTCCAGTTGAAAAGTGGGCTATTGTTAAAAGTATTAAGGGTTTAAAATCAAAATCTTTGGATATTGATGGGATTAGTGTTTTGAATCTTGTTCTGAATTCTTTTGAACTGGTATCTCATCTCCAACTGTTTTTTCAAATGTGTTTTAGTAGCTCGTTTGTGCCCGACTCGTTCTTATGCGGTAGCGTTACGTCACTTCTAAAAAAAGGAAAAGATCCGGTTTCTTGTAGTTCTTATAGGCCAATAATGGTAGCTTGTACTCTTAGCAAGCTTTTTGAACACCTCCTACTACCTTATATCACTAAGCTTGCTCTAAATAATGATAATCAATTTGGTTTTAGATCGGGGCTAGGCTGTCAGCATGCTCACCGTGCTTTGACTTCTTTATTAAAAGATGCCCATCGCACTCGTCGTGTACTTCATTTCGCAACTCTAGACTTGTCTAAAGCATTTGACAGTGTTTGTCATACTCAAGCATGGACAGCATTATGCCAGAGAGAAGTAAATCCGTTGGTAATTCACGTGCTTCGTTTTTGGTACTCCCATTCTTACCTTCGCCTTAAGTCATTAGATAATTCTTATTTTGGTCATATCCCTGTTCGTTGCGGTGTAAGACAAGGGGGAGTTCTTTCGCCGTATATTTTTAATGCTTGTATAGAAAATGTACTATCAAAAATATCGACTACGTGCCTACTAGGACCATCTGATATCTCATATCTGGCTTATGCGGATGACCTTCTTCTGATTAGTCAAACTGAGTCTGGTCTTGCCCGTTCAGTGAAGTCAGTTACTTCTGCTTTTCGCGATCTCGGCCTGTACCTAAATATTGACAAGTGCGAGTTTCTTGTTTTCAACGGTAATAATTGTTCAGATTCACTACACTGCGGTGGTTTTAGTATTCCTCGTGTTAAATCGTTTCGTTGGCTTGGTATAACAGTTTGCGATTCTATGAATGCTCTCCGGTCTCGTGCTGTCAAAGATATTAGTGATAAGCTGAGGCTCGGTTCTCTAAGATTGTAGCAAATCGTGGACACTATAGGAGAAGAGCGCTAACTCGGCTTTACTCAAATTTTTGCGATCATTCTGTACTCTTCTGTTCTGGTATTAGGCCACTTCTGTTGACTGGTGATCTAAAACGTATTCGTATAAATTATTACCGGTACTGCAAATTTCTCTTATATCTACCTCGTTCTTACCGGAATACAAAACTGGTTAAAAAGTAATGTGCGACAGATATTACTGGTGCTTTCGAAAAATTATCTGCCAATCTAGCTATTGAAGCGATTTATAGGCTAGGATGTTTTCATCGCCTTACCCGTCTTTTTTCTGTATGTGATTAAATTTGTTTCTTGTATTACTTTTCTGTTTTTCTTTTGTATTTCATTCCACTTAACCTCTGTTTTTGTAAAGTGGGTGATAAATAAATTATTATTATATATATATATATATATATATATATATATATGAATATATATATATATATATATATATATATATATATATATATATATATATATATATATATATATATATATATATATATATATATATATATATATATATATATATAGGAAGCATTTGCAAAGTACATACTCGAACTGGAAATGGATATCTTCCATAAAATTAACTTAATAAAGTTAAGTTACCGGAAGACATAATTTCCAGTGGTAATTTAATTGAGGAAGTATTTAGAGAATTTTTGTCTAAGCATTGTTTCCATTTAATGAAGGATTTAGTTATTTTAGCTATAATCAACAAAGAAGTTAGTAAAATCAATGCGAAAATTGGCGATCGCCTTCCAACGGAATACAAATCGTACAATAGTTACGGTTCTGTAAAAGTTAAAGAAAATGGAGGAATTGAATATACTCCAGAATTCCTCAATTCAATTGAAACAGCAGATTTATTACCGCATGAACTAAAATAAAGCGAAATTCGTAAGTTGTGCTTTTGTGGAACTTAGCTATTTCAGAAGGGATGTGTAATGGAACCCGCGTTATCGTTACTGAACAATGTAACAATACAATTAAGGTGAATATAATTACTGGGGAAAAATAAGGACAAGAAGTTCACATATCCCGAGTTACGGTGGACTCTAGTAAATGTCAACTTGGATGTAGTGTTCAACGACATCAATTCCACTTCGACCCGCTTTTGCCATGACTATACACAAATCGCAATGGCAAACTTTTAAATTTGTTGGTGTCTACCTTAGTCCTCCACTTTTTAATCATGGAACGTTATACTTTGCATTTTCTCGTGTGGAAAGACAACTTAGCTTACAAGTTCTGCTACACCTGAAAATGAAAAAAGAATATATAACGGACTGTGGAAGGAAGCCCTGATAACTAGCAACGAAACGTCTTATTGTTAGAGTGATATTTCTTTTTTTGTTAATTAAGTAAACGATTAATAACAATAACAATATATATTATATCGTTGACATTTCAGGTCACAAGAACGATATAAATAGGTCAGGACTTTAAGGAAGAATTTTTCCAGGGATAGTCGTAACGAACCTGTGGAAGCTCAAGAGGCTCACGTCTGCGGTTAGAAGACAGGCGACAATGAGAATCCGTATACAGAAGCCAGCTGCGTGCCGAGTGCCCGGAGCCCGGCGGCGAAGCCATATATATATGTATATATATATATATATATATATATATATATATATATATATATATATATATATATATATATATATATATATATATATATATACTAGCTAGTTGGTCTTCGTTGATGGTGTTTGCAAATGCTAATCGAATTGGGAATTACAATCTTTTAAATTGAAACGGCAGATACGTTTGAATCATGGGAATGCAAGGAATAAGAACAGCCTCACCCTCAAAAGGCCCTGTCAAGATTGTTGCCTCTATTACGTTTTCCATTGTTTTTTTTTTTTTACGACAAGTCGCGTGCCATTGCAAAGCTTTGGTGGGTTAATATGTCGTAACAGTATTATTGTTACGCCTATTTTTAGTTGTAGCACGTGTAGTGGAAACCCTGGGAGATCCAGGGAGTTTAAAAATTCAGATGGATAATTAACCGCTTCATATGGTTCCAGAACTTTGTTGACTGACTTGTAAATTACTTCCTGGTCTCGAATCTTGTTCAAAATAATATTGTTGATTTCGTGGACGTCTTTATTCTTGGCTGCCAATATCGCTCCGTCACTGAGTCATTTATGATTTTTATAATTGGTTAGAATATTCGGAAATATCTTTTCAACCAATTCATTTTTGGACGTCACTAAATTACATAATTCAGCAGGCAGTTGTATACGTCCTGAAATTGAGTCTACTAGGAGCTTTCCGTTTCCAATTGCCAGCAATTGACCTGAAAATATTTCACCAGAGTCATCGTTTTGCAATCGAAAACGCATATTTATAGTTAATTTAAATTTCTTTACGTGTGCCCATAAATTAGAATTTTTCAGGCAAGCATTCATTTCGTCCGCAGGGGTTGATCTAGGTATTATAGGTAATGTTTGCCTGAAATCTCCCGCAATCAATATTAATGTGCTGCCAAAGGGTTTTGAATTTCCTCGTAAATCTCGTAATGATTGCTCCAGAGCCTCGAGCGATTTTTTGTGTGCTATTGTGCACTCGTACCAAATAATAAGTTTGCATTGCTGCAATACTTTACCCATCCCAGATGATTTGGAAACATTGCACGTGGGAATTTCTGTATAATGCAAATTCAAAGGCAATTTCAAAGCGGAATGAGCAGTTCTTCCACCAGGCAGCAACGTTGCGGCTATTTCGGACGACGCAATTGCCAACGCTATGTCATTTTTTGATCGAATTGATGAAATTTTTATCACAGAATCAATTTTATCACAAAGGTTTTACCAGTACCTTCTGGCGCATCCAAAAAGAATATTTCTCCAACGTTGTTATCTACACAATGCATCATCTTATCATAAATGTCTTTTTGCTCAGACGTTAACTTAGAAATATTATCAAACAGTTCGTGGTAACGAACTGTAGTAAGGAGCGACCCGGCTCAATAGTAACCAAAACTCTAAAAAATAAAATTTTGATATCAATAGCTACATCAAAAGAATCGCATTTTAATTCTGATTTTAAATATATAAGTTTGATCAAGTTTAGTCTTACCCATCAAAAGTTAGGAGCCTGAGAAAATTTGCATTATTTAAGAAAATAGGGGGTAACACCCCCTAAAAGTAATAGAATCTTAACGAAAATGACACCATCAGATTCAGCGTATCAGAGAACCCTACTGTAGAAGTGTCAAGCTCCTATCTACAAAAATGTGGAATTTTGTATTTTTTGCCAGAAGACAAATCACGGGTGCGTGTTTATTTGTTTTTTTTTTTTTTTTTTTTTTTTTTCCAGGGGTCATCGTATCGACCAAGTGGTCCTAGAATGTCACAAGAGGGCTCATTCTAACGGAAATGAAAAGTTCTAGTGCCCTTTTCAAGTGACCAAAAAATTTGGAGGGCATCTAGGCCCCCTCCCACGCTCATTTTTTCCCAAAGTCAACGGATCAAAATTTTGAGATAGCCATTTAGTTCAGCATAGTCGGAAACCATAATAACTATGTCTTTGGGGATGACTTACTCCCCCACAATCCCTGGGGGAGGGGCTGCATGTTACAAACTTTGACCAGTGTTTACATATAGTAATGGTTATTTGGAAGTGTACAAACGTTTTCAAGGGGATTTTTTTTTGTTTGGGGGTGGGGCTGAGGGGAGGGGGCTATGTTGGAGGATCTTTCCTTGGAGGAATCTGTCATGGGGGAAGAGAAATTCAATGAAAAGGGCGCAGGATTTTCTAGCATTACTATAAGAAAACAATGAAAAATAAACATGAAAACGTTTTTTCAAATGAAAGGAAGGAGTAGCATTGAAACTTAAAACGAACAGAGATTATTACGCATACGAGGGGTTCTAAAAATACTTTAGCATAAAGAGCGAGGTATTTAGGAGGAGATAAATACCTCGCTCTTTATGCTAAAGTATTTTTAGTAATTTCAACTATTTATTCTACGGCCTTTCTGATTCAGGGGTCATTCTTAAAGAATTGGGACAAAACTTACAATTTAGTGTAAAGAGCGAGGTATTAACGAGGGTACAAACCCCCACGTATGCATAATAAAAATATAAGATTATGAAAGTTTGTTTCGTAAGTTAATTCTTAAGTTACGTATATTTTTTACTAATAAAAACGTTCGTCAAAAATTAAAAGTTCTAGTTGCCTTTTTAAGTAACCGAAAAATGTGAGGGCAACTAAACCTCCTTCTCCACCCCTTATTTCTCAAAATCGTCTGATCAAAACTAAGAGAAAGCCATTTAGCTAAAAAAAGAATTAATATACAAATTTCATTTTAATAATTTATGTGCGGAGAGCCAAAACCAAACATGCATTAATTCAAAAACGTTCAGAAATTAAATAAAAAAAACTAATTTTTTTAGCTGAAAGTAAGGAGCGACATTAAAACTTAAAACGAACAGAAATTACTCCGTATATGAAATGGGTTGTCCCCTCCGCAATTCCTCGCTCTTTACGCTAAAGTTTGACTCTTTGCCACAATTCTACTTTTTAAAAAAATTAAAAACTTTAACGCAAAGAGCGAGGGACTGCGGAGGGGACAACCCATTTCATATACGGAGTAATTTCTGTTCGTTTTAAGTTTTAATGTCGCTCCTTACTTTCAGCTAAAAAAATTAGTTTTTTTTTACTTAATTTTGTACATACGACAATAGATCACTCGTGTTGTAACTTTGTTCACGATCCAATTCTACACATGTCAAAACGGCAGCGTTACGATTAGGTGAAGGCATTCCCAAATCCTGAAGAGGTTTGTTTGCCATACATACGCACAAATATTCAATAATAACTAAAGTGTAGTTATAAATTTCTGATGTAAAATCAAAGGTCATAACTGACGTCTCTAACCGTTTTCGATGGAGTATATCCTCGGCCATTTTCGATTTATATTTCTCCCATAACTCTGTAGGAGCTGAAGGAGAGCAAAGTGTTAGTATGATTCCAAACAATGCACGAATTTTACTTGGAGTTGACGTTTCACACGCGTCATTGATGCAGTTATCCCAGTGTTGGTCATTATCCAATAAATTCAGAGCCTGGCATGCAATACGGTAAGTGTCATGTATAGTACCGTTTACAGTTATCAAATACTCAAAGGACGTCGGACCGGGTACATTCGCCAAAGGCAGGCGGAGAAAGAAGTATTCATGTTGATTGGGGTGAATGGTGTAAAGTCTTCTTATCGTGGTATCTTTGAAGATGGTAGGTTGGCCGTCGACTGACTTACCCTGTTTTCGACGTTCAAATGATTTCTTTTTAGCATTCTACGTGTAATACGAAGGCACTTCAGTATACAGCAGTTTTCTGCAAAAGAATCATTTTGACATAACGAAAAGAAAGAAGTTAACGTTGTATCCGGTGGATTCAGGGCTCTTTGTTGCACGTTGGATTCCAAAAAATAAACAGGTTGTCCATTTTGTAAATATACCGCTAAGTGAACAACAGCTGGACTTTCGTTGTATCGGAAATGAAAGAATTCGCCAAACAACTTCATTACTGCTTATGTATCTTCCAGCCTGATATTGTACGATTTCAACGATATCACTGATTTTGGACTGCAAGCCAAAAACTGCCATGTCGCTGCTTTTGTTAACGTATTTACATATGGATTTGATTGCCTTTACGGAGTTACAGTATTCAACATTTATGTGTGCATTAAATGTTTTTGATAATAAAGGTGAATATGGAACAACCCACTGGTTTTCTACTTCGATGGTGGTACCGTTATGCTTCTTTATTATTGATATTTTACCATATCTTCTTCTATATAGTGGGTAACCATCATTGCCGGTAATTGTGTTGGGTACTAAAAGTCGAGGATATTGCTTTGTGCACCTTTCTTTGGCCATGCATGGTGAATTTTCATTCAGTGCACCGCAAGGTCCATGTATCATATTTTTGCCAGAATATCATATAAGCCCTTATCGACATTTTCATCAAGTATTTCAGTGGAAATCACATCGTCAATCTCATGAAAAGTAATTTTATCATGTAGCCAGATTAAAATATGTGCGTGTGACAGTCCTCGTTTTTGGCATTCCAAAACCAGCATCGCGCTGACCCAAACACTTTAAGTTTTACTATGTAGTTTATCAGTGATTTCAACTTTTACCGGAAGACACGGGCCGTAATGTCTATGTCTATGAACCGTCGATTGTCCTTGAAGTAAAAGCTGCTCTATCTCGTCCCAAGATTGATTACATGTAAATGTAGTAAATAAATCTGGACGACCATAGAAACGAACATACGCAATAGCATCTTGACCATATTCGTGCGTATGACGGGAACTGCCGGCATATGACGAAGGTAAAATCGTTAATCTTCCAACGTTAGTGGTATTACTGTCATTTATAACTGCATCTCACAAACGAATGTATTGTTCAGAGCGGAGCTCGGTCTGATTCAGACAGATAAATAGCAACCGTTCTGATTCACTCTTTGCATACATATCAACGATGTATTGGTGAAACAATTGACGGCATTTTAAAATATAATTTTCTTCATTTTGACGAATCATTAGTCTATAGGAATAATAATTCATTGCGCTGCATTTCTTATCTGTTTGTTTGTTAGTGGCTGTGTTTGTTATATATATATATATATATATATATATATATATATATATATATATATATATATATATATATATATATATATATATATATATATATATATATATATATATGTATATATATATATATATATATATATATATATATATATATATATATATATATATATATATATATATATATATATATATATACATGTATATATATATATATATATATATATATATATATATATATATATATATATATATATATATATATATATATATAATTTATTAATATAATTGAAGCTAGCATCCCGAAAATTGCTAAAAGTAGATTAATCAGTTTGGCTTCTAAATAGCTCAATTAACAAATTAACTGCTTTTCTAGTGTACAAAATCATGTGGTGGAGGTATTCAAAGAAGGTCATTTTCATGTCATGACGATAGAGGCAAAAAAATTGAGGATTTTTACTGTAATAAAACCTCTTTGGAGATAACACAGTATTGCTCCGGAGAAGCATGTCCAGAATGGAAGTTTGGCGAATGGAGCCCTGTAAGTAGCATAAATGAAATAAGTAGTGGTAATGTGCTGCTTTTGTGAAATTATAAAGAATCTCTGCCTGATAAATCGAAATAGCTATCTTCCCATCAAAAAGAAACACACAAATCTGCAGAAGAAAAGAAAATTGGAGTATTTTAACCTTATTTTCTAAGTATATTAAAATTAGATAAAACCTAATTTTTCACGAAACAAAAGTACGAGTAGGCAAAAAGAATAAAAAAACTCCGGTTTTTCACTACCTTGTTGAAAGAGCTGTTTTAGCTTCGAACCAAGGTTTACAAAATATGCCCTATTTAGATTTCACTATAGATGTCACTTCTGCCCTTTCGGAACATATTTTTAATCTTCCAGAACATTTTATTTTGTTCGATAATGTCTCTTTGATTTCTAGGGACCGGTGTTTAAACTAAAATTTTAAAAGCCAAAAAGAAAAAAAAAGGCTCTCGTTTTTCACTACCTTGTTGAAAGAGCTATTTTAGCTTTGAACCCATGTTTACAAAATATGCCCTATTTAGATTTCACTATAGATGTCACTTCAGTCCTTTCGGAACATATTTCTAATCTTCCAGAACATTTTATTTTGTTCGATAACTCTTTGATTTCTAGGGACCGGCGTTTAAACTAAAATTTTCAAAGCCAAAAAGAAAAAAAAAATCCGGTTTTTCACAACCTTGTTGAAAGAGCTTTTTTAGGTGCGAACCCATGTTTACAAAATATGTCATATCTTTAGCTATACTTAGTCATAATTCTACTATATTCCAGTGCTAAGTTTGGCTAAGTACTAAGTGTATATTCTACATTATACACACATCCCATTCCACAGTCAATGGAAGTATGAAACTGTATGAAAACTTAAACACTATATTCACTTCCAAAATTGATTACTATAAAGAAATAACAAAATCACCAAATGGCCATATACAACATCAATTAAATGCAAACAAAACAAAATACAATTCTTAATTTTAAAATGATTAGATTGCACTGGTTGATGAGCTGTCTAGTTAACTATATCTTTGCGGAAGAACTTTAGAATATAAATGCCTGACTAAATTCTTATTACCGAAGGCTGATTCTTTTTGAATTTTTTGGCATTTGTTTTAAGTCTGATTCAGTAGACCTCCCATGAGAGTGATCAAGTGGCAGATCAGCCAGCTTAAAAGTTCCACCTGAAAAATATCAAACTGAATATAAACTTTAACCTAACAAGGATAACTGTTAGAAACAAATCTATTAGATCTAACAGGCCACTCTCAGACACACAGTCCTATTGTAATAAGGCATCGATGTTATTGATGCCTGTCTTGATCAATCTTTTAAGTTTTGGTACTCATGGAAATTTCCCAAAGCTCGGTCTAAAGAGAAAAAGAGAGATTATTGTCTTTAATTTTCGGTTAATAAAGTGTGTTTTTGTCTGTGGTTTGATTTTTTACGTATTTTTATAAGCCTTTTGTCCCTTATTTCTGGAAAAAAAAATTAGCTGTGTCTTTTTTAAACACGAACAGATAACGCTTAGTGGGAACTTTTCAGTTCAATTCAATTCAATCATATATATTTAAACTAAAACACATAATTAAATGTACATAATCTGCCAGGAAAGCACAAAAGTTGTTGACTAGGGCAGAAACTTAATTAAAGAATAATTAAACAATCAACTAACAGAAACAACGAATCAACTGGATTTATCAAAAAAAGAAAAAAAAGGGAGAAAAGGGGAGTGACGAAGAGAAAGAAAAGAAAAAAAGAAAAAGAAAAGAAAAAGACCGAAAAGATCAGGAAAGAAAAAATTGATCAGGATGTATTTTTTCTGGAAAGATAAATAGCTGTGGTATTTTAAAACGTGTTTTGCTCTTTTGTGTGAAAGCCAGTAAATTGAAAAAAAAGTTTTGGATCACCACGAGAGGCGTAGCTCCAGCATTTTTATAGGAGCAAGAGGGGTCCGTATCCAGATAGTCAAGGGGCAGGGGGTACATGCCAACACCTTGCCCCCCCCAAACGTTACCCCTGATCACCACTATCTCTCTGTTTTTCTATGCTTGTTCTGTCAATCCTGCTGGTTATGATCAATTGCTTTATGTTTTGGTTAGGCTTTTTTTTGTGCTGATTCAGACGATCAATTAATTTTCCAAATAAATAAGATTTTAAGATTTCGCTTTTCTTTCCTACTTGCATGATCAAATCAGGTAGAATGATGGAATGTAGGAATGCCAATTTTATATAAACTTCTAGCTAATTAAAGTCCCTAGGAAAGTGTATTAAGGGATTAGGGACAAGAGTAGAGTGCTCCTAATGTGAACCTGTATTCCTTGGTACACGCCCAGCTTCTTAAATAACCCTTGATGCTAATTACTGTACGGATTTAACCCGAAAAATAGGTATTGCTAGGTCTCAATGGGTATGAAAATACAACAATGTTGAAGTGACCAAATGACTAAAACAGAAACTAGAAAAGGCTAACGGTATTAAGCTGAAGCCTTTAGAGAATATTTAATACTTCTGCTAATATTACTTCTACAGCTACTACTAGTAAGGCTTACGGCATTAAGGAGAAATTCTCAGAAAATAGAGGTTCTTGAATTAAGTCAAAACACACAAAGAGCATGCAGTTTGTCAAAAGGGTGTATCAGCAATGTCTCAAAAACGGCTTAGAATATTAAATTGCAGCCTTCAGGGAATGTTTAGCGGGATTCGGAACACTAAATCAGATCTCAATATGTGCATAAACAATGCCAAAAGAGTGTATCAGCAATATCTCAGAAATGGCTTGGAGTATTTCCACGATACATTGAAAGGAATGTTCAACTAGCCAAAAGGCCCTATGTGTATGCTACTACTATTTTTCTATTGTTAGCTTGCTACTTCTACTAAGGATATTAAGATGAAATGTTCTCGAAACTTTAAGTCGAGATGTTGAAATAAATCAAAACATACTATGTGTATGTAGGCTCTCAAAAGGGCATATCAAAAATATACTAGAAACGACTTAGGAGATCCAGTTGAAACATTTAAAATATGTTAAGGGGCATGTTGAATTAACCACAAGGCAATCAGTGCATATTACTGCTACTGTTGCTGCAACTGGTGATATGACTACTACAACTGCTAATACTATTGCTAACACTACTACTACTACTGCTAATGCAACTAGTATTGCTTCAACTACTATTAATGAAACTAAGGGTATTGGATGAAACTTCAAGGGATTTTTTTTTTGTGGGGGGGGGGGCTATCGACGTAAATTGAAACAATCTATGTGCTTGGGGGCTATCAAGAAGCCATAAGACCTATATCCCAGGAATAACCTATAGTTTTAAGCTGAAGCTTTCAGTATATATTAAGGAAGATACTGAACAAAACAAAAGGTACTACATGCATGCTAATACCGCTTCTTTTATGGCCACTGCTACTACTGCTGATACTACTACTACTGCTATTAAGATTAAAGGTGTCACGATGAAATTTTTGAGAAATGTTGAGGGACATCTTAAATTAAATAAAAACATGCTATGTGTATCCAGGTTTTCAAATGGTTGTATCAGCAATATTTCAGTAACAGCATAGAGCATTAAGTTAAGACTTTCAGGGTATGTTGAAAGGGATATTGATCTAGTGAAATGGCTCTAGGTGCATACTATTGCTAATTCTTAAAATATTACCAATGCTACTGCTAACGGTGCTACTGCTAGTAAAGCAACTGGTGCGGAGGTGAAATTCTTAGGGGCTGTTGAGGAGAATGTTAGATTAAATCAAAGCATGAGGTTATCAAAAGGGCATATCAGCAATATTTCAGGAATGGCCAAGGGTTTTAACTTGAAACTATCAGTGCATGTTGAGGGTTTGTTCAACTATCCAAAAAGGTACTATGTGAATACTAAAGTCGCTACTATAACTAATACTACTAGCCTACTGCTCTCTCTATTACTACTCCAACTGATGCCCCTGCTATTACTGCTACAATGACTGCTACTACTGCTAATTATAAGGGTATTACGAAAAACGTGGAAGGAAATATTAACTGCGGTGATGAACAAAATCAGAGCACACTATCTGCATGCAGTTTATCAAAAAGGTATATCAAAAGTTTTCCGGAATGATTTATAGTATTAGGTTGAAGCTTTCAGGGAATTTTTAGGTTTTTCTTTTAAACTAAATTGAAACACACTATGTACATGCCGATTATCCCAGCAACACCTTAGGGTATAATTAATATTACTTATACATAACTGGTGTTATTAATGTAAATTTCAGGGCTACTAATATTATTACCACTTTTGCTAATAGATCTGTTCCTAAAAATGCTAACATTACATAGTTTAAGTGCATCCAGGTTGTCGAAATAACCGAGGCACGATATACTAGGACCGGTATTTGCAATAAAGTAAAAACCTAGATAAAAAGTTTATTTTGAAATAAAATTAGATCAAAAGGCACTATGTTTATGCTTATTGTCAAAAAAAAGTGTGAGCAATATCTAAAGAAGAGTTGAGAGTATACAACTTTCAGGGCAACAACTACTTCTACTGCCATTATTGCTGTTGTTACTGCTGTTGGACTAAATAAAAAAAGGTTTAGGTGCACTCAGGCAGTCAAAATGGCACAGATACTACGTCTCAGGAACAAAACACAATGTCAAATTTATTTTTCTGGAAATTTTAAGGGAGGTGTCAAACTACATCAAAAGATACTATGTGTTTCTGCAGTGTATCTAAAACATGTGGTATGGAAGATGTTGAAATAGCACAGAAGACACTGTATCCATCAGAGTTTATCCCTAGTGCATATTTGTGATATGTTAGGAATGACTTAAAGCTATTAAGTTGAAACTTTCAGAGCATGTTGAGGAGTATGTTTAACTAAATGTGGATGTTGAAAGGGAGTATCTACAATGTACTTTCAATCGATATGGGCATTAACGTGAAATTTTCAGGGGATATTGATTTGTATATTGATTAGAGTCAAATCACACTAAATACAGGCAGGCTGTCAAACGGGCGTATCAGCAATATCTTTGGAACAGCTGAAGCTATTTAATTGCAATTCTATTTGCTACTACAATTACTAAGGCTACCTCTACAACTAAAACCGTTACTACTACAACTGCTACTTATGTTACTATTGCTATTAGTACTACAGCCCCTACAGCATTTACTTAAGGCTGCGAATGCTTGCATTTGCGACTACTTACGATTGTGAATGCATGCAAATGTGACTAATTGTAACTCCAAATAATAGCGTCTACGATTTGCAGTAGCCGCAGTAGTAATAGTAGTTGAACTAGTAGTAGTAGTAGCAGTAGTAGTAGCAGCAGTAGCAATAGCACTAATAGTAGGAGTACTTGTAGCAAAAGCAGTAGTAGTAGTAGCAATAGCATTAGAAATAGCAGCAGCAGTAGTAGTAGCAATAGTTATAGCAGTAGTATTAGTATCAATAGTAAAGGAGGCAGTAGTAGTAGTAGGGGTAGTGGTAGTATTCGTAGTAGTAGCAGTAGTATTACTGGTAGCAGTAGTAGCATTTAGAAGTAGTAGTATCAGTAGTAATAATAGTTGCAGTAGTAATATTAAGAAGTAGTAGTATCAGTAGTAGTAGTAGTAGTAGCAGCGATAGTAACAGCAGTAGTAGTCGTCATAGTAGTTGTAGCACTACAAGTAGTAGTAGTAGTGGTAGTTGTAGCACTACAGGTAGCAGTAGTAGTAGTAGTAGGGGTAATAGTAGCTGCAATAGTATTAGTTGTAGTAGTAATAATAGAAGTAGTGTTGGTTATAGTAGTAGCAGTAGTATTAGCAAATAAAAACAGATGTTCTGGTCCTTATAAGCTTCAGGGGACGTTAGTCCTACCCCTCTTTGTTGTAGTTTCTTTACGTTTTGAGTTTGACTTAGATATTTGCTGTCATTGTGTTGCGAGAGCAACACTTTGGTTTTGTCTCGTTTTTTTTTTTTCCTATGCCACCGATCTCAGTTTATTCCTGGGAACTGGTAAGGGTCTAACCTGTGAGGATTTTACGAAAAGTGTGGACCTCAAGCCGGACTGATGAATATGACATTACATTTTGGAAAGCTCCGCAGAACTCTTGCCTGGGGCCAAAAAGGATGGTTTTTGCTTGTTCGTGAGCCAGAGCCTATGGTTTGCGAAGTGAAGTGGAGTTACATAGCCTATGATAGAGAGGTGTATCTGAGGTTGTGCAGCCAAGCTTTCGTTTCATCAAACCATGTTTCTGCTTTTGAGTGGAATGCTCCGTTTTAGCACGCAAGCAGGCAGGCATCACTTTCAAATTGAAGATGGATTAAAATCTATAAGTGGTTAAATATATACGGCAGTTATCCGGCCCCACAGCCAATAGATCTTCTTTGAGTGATAAATAAAAAAAATTACAGAAGCAAAAATGTGGCATTTTCCCACGGGTCCGAAAGTGCTGTCATCTATTGTTTCTACCCATTTTCTGTTCGTGATTTCAGCTGAGTCTATCATTCGGTTTTTCGGACTTGGGATTGCGGTAGAGAAATGGTATCAGATTTGCCTAATAAACTTTAAAATTTCTCTCATTACTAAAGAAATTAGAGCTTATCCTTTGCTTCTTTCTAAGTGGTGACGTTAGAAAGTTGGCCTGCGGCAAAAAAACCGGCTTCTAAAGTAAGACAGATAAAATTATTTTTTCGACGGCAATCGATAGCTCTTGATGATCTGATCAAAGTATATGGCATCCATTTTGTGGTACAAAAATTCTGTCATGAGGCATAAGAGTTTGAAAGTTTAAAGGGGTTGACAACTCCAGTAGTAAAGTACACACTGAAACGAAATCCTGGCCGATACAAATTGTGAGACATATAGAGGACTTGTAAGCAACATTCGGCTGTTAGATAATAATCACCTTCGGCAATGAGGGGTTAGTAACTATGCTAGTTGGTGTACCCATTTATTTGTTTCCGGTGAACTTGATGCCTATCACGGGAGAGGGACTTATAAGTAAGAATCGGTTCACTTTGGGCAAGAAATTTGTGCAAATTGGTGCACATTGTATTTGATCTCTTTAAATCTGACAGAATTAAGTGTTTACGCAACGGGTACAAACGATAACGTAAAACAATGAAGTAGTTTCGTAATAATTAGTGTCACCTATGGTATTTTAATCCTGAAAAGTTACGGATAGCTTTATAATAACAACTAGATTATATAAGACATTGTTCCAACTTTTCATCCGTCACGATGTCTACGATTGGAAAGGACCAAGTTCAACTGGCTGCAAAGTCAATTTAGTCCCTTCTTTTGATACTATTTTGTTGTTGTTTTTTCAAAGCTGATGAATAGCCTTTGATCATGTGATTACTGATCGATAGCGAAGAAATAAAACCAAACTGTTGCTCTCGCAACACTTTAGTCGGCGAAGCCAGACAAAGGTTGCTGCAACACTTCACGTTGCCCGCGCAACGTATGTCTAGTTTCTGCTCGTTTTAGGTTTCATATACTTTTTGATAGTGAGTTAGGGTTGTTTTATGCTAGATAAATTATTTTAATTATTTCTCCTCGTCTTTGGTTTAACGTATATCTTTAATTTTCTTTGTAAAAACCGTTCTGTGGAGATTTTCTTTAAATTAATAAAACAAAATGCTGTTATGTCTGCATTGTATCTTCAAAATGTATATATATTGTTTCAAAATAGTTCTTGTTCGAGTAGGCATATGCACAAAATTACCTAAATAAATACGATGAATAGCTGTTTAACAATGCTATTTTGTAATATAAGTTACTTAACGCAGGAACATAAAACGGTCAATGATTGGTCGTTTAAAAAAAAATCACCAATGAGCATCAACTTGATATTCTTAAGTATCTAAAATGAACTAATGCAGTTAGAATCCTTGGTCAATGTAAAACCACTCCCATACCTTAATATGCCACGGACCAGTCGAAAGTGCCTGATCTCAGTTTCTTATTACATACATTTTCTAATTTTCAAGAAATACCAAGAAACACTAAATGCAAGGTGGTGGTGATTTGTTCTTGTTTAGAGATTAACTCCATTTCCCACACTTTTAAATAACTAATATTCTTTGATACTGCTTGTACCCATGCTTGATTGAATGCATTTCAATTGCAAGTGCTCTGTTACCTGTGGTCCTGGCTACAAGGAGCGTGGCAGCGGTTGTTATGTGGAGGATTTGCCTGTTAAGTTCGATTATTGTAATATGACTGAATTGGACCCCAAATTGTTGAGGCGGCATTGCGACGAAGGTCCTTGTTTTATGTGGGACTTTGGTGACTGGAGTGAGGTAAGACCCTTTTAGCACTAAACCGTCCGAGACCGCATGAGTTATAGTTTATTGATGATTTTCTAGTACTTTTATCTTTATTTCTTCTTTCTGAAAATGAAATTTAAGGGGAGAAATATGCATCATTTAAATGCTTTTTGTATTGTTAAAAAAAGCAACTATGTGTGGTTTCTTATTCTTATTTTTTAAGATTGAAATTATTCTTACACATTGTAATTACTCTGGTCCGAAAATATGTAACGATTATTTATTTGCTGTACTTACACTCTTTCTTTGCTGTATTTTCACCTGAGTGGAGTATAATATAATAGCATCATTTGCATAGAATAGGCCTATGTCTTTCCGGGGACGGTGCAGAATCAGTTGTTTTTTTTTTGTTTTTTTAAACAGGTTTTGCAATAATCATTTTTCCAAGGACTAGTTAAAGCTCCAAGACATTGCTTAAGTCAACCAAACATCTGTTATAGTCTCCCTTGTGCATTGTACGAAAGGATACACGTGTTAAACGAAACTTCAAAAGCCAAACTCAGCAAAATTAAAATTAATTAAATATAAATGAGATTTTGCAAACATCATGATTTAGCTAGTTTTAACTGACTTAAAACTATAAAAATTCGGATTGATTCAAGTTAGGGCTAGAAAAATTCTGGTATTAGTACAGTGTCAACGCAAATGATCAAAGATCAAACCTAACCCCAGCATTACTTAACAGGGTAGAATTTTACCCAAACGAAATTCAACACGCAAAACGAAACTTTTGGCATAGTTCTATTCAGAAAAATCAATTCCAAGCATAGCTTAACATAGATATCTTAACTCAAGTAAAATCCAACCCCTGAGATATTCAACCACTAAAAAATTAACCCGTGAAAACTCATTCCACGCAAAGTTCAACCCATTAAAATAAATTTATCCCTTGAAACTTCCCCTTTTTTGGTTTCCCACCTTCATTCTTCCTAGCTTTTGAAACTCTTTAGTTGAAATTTCCTTGGGCTGAACTTTATTGGTATATCTTTGAAAGGGCTGAATTTTTTGAGGGGTCAAACCTTTTTTGGGAAGTCAATGTTTTATGGATTGCATTCTTCCTAGGTGCGGTTTTTTCTGGGTTGAATATCACTGGACTTAGCTGAGTCGAATTTTACGATATGTTCAATTTTTGGGCCAAGTTAATGTATTTATGTATGAATTTATTTATAACCCATCATACCAAATACTGAAGTGATGGAGTACATTGAAAAAAAAAAGGAAAAAAAAGAAGAAAGAAACAATATATTGTAATTACATTCTAAAATACAAACAAAAATAATTTCACGTCAAAAAACAACATTATGCCATTCATGACCGGTTTGCTTATTGCACATGTGTACATTCAGCTCAGCTAACTTAGCACATGGGCCAGACAAGCTATATTTTTTCATCAAATAGGAGTTGCGGGTCTACGGAGGAACTCGCAACAGAAACTTCGCAAATTTGAAGAAAACGCGTTTCATCCTAAGAGAGAGAGAGAGAGAGAGAGAGAGAGAGAGAGAGAGAGAGAGAGAGAGAGAGAGAGAAAGATGGGTTTATTAATATAAATAACAAAACAAAACAAGCAAATGGCCCGAAGCAAAGCTTGTTTGGGCTTTCAACCCCAATACACATACAAATAAAAACAATACGAAAAAGAAGAAGAAAATAAAAAAGAAAAGAAAAGGAAAATAAAAAAGAAAAGAAAAGAAGAAGAACAAAATTCAATTACCGTGCATTTCAATTGATACGGAATTACACTTCAAAAAAGACAAACAAAAAGAAACTAAAACTAAAAGATGGTCAGATTCACTAAATATAGGGTAAAACGGTAATAAATACAGAATTTGTGGCAGGACGACACTATTGTAAATTCTTGCAAGATAGGCTCTATTCAAATGAAAGTGAGAACTAACAATTGTACCATATGCACGACAGATTTTCGTTTCCATAATTTCTAGCATCAATAGCCTAGTTTTCTTCAGATTTTTTCCAATAGGAAGGCCAAGATATTTCAACTTAAAACAAGGCTTTACTTCTGTACCATTCAGATCTATAGATATATTATCTGATCTAGTCGTATCTATTTCATTAAAAATCAAAACATCACATTTTTCAGCATTTAGGGAAAGTCCAATATCACTGTAGTTTTTACATATCTCCAAAAAACATTTTTCTAGCCCACTGATAGTCCTACTAATATTAAAAACGTCGTCTGCATAACATAACATCGACAATCAGTACCGATATATATTCAGCACTAAGAAAGTTGGCACTGAGCTGGAAGCGTTGCATTATTATAAACCGTGGGAGAAGTAATCGCACCCTGCTTAACCCCGATATGAATTGGTATATCATCAATCAGCAAATTGCTTCCAGGTATACGTATTTTTGCTTTCATATGGCGGTACATGCACAAAAGACGTCTAACTAAATCTAGCGATACACCACGGTTCAAAAGCTCATTCATTGCTTGGGGATGCAACAACGAATCAAATGCTTTACTAACATCGTATGTTCCAAGTGCTAGAGTACCACCGGATTTATCTGCATCAATCAATAAATTGCACAAACATTTTAGAGCAAGGAAGCAACCAAGCTTAGGCTGGAAGCCAAACTGGTGAGGAGGCATGTAACAGATAGAACGTAGGTTATTAATTATAAGTAATTCAAACACCTTCGCAAAAACGCTTGAAACAGTTATAGGTCGATACGATGAGCATTCCCTTTTTTAGAATCGGTGAAATAAGATCAACACAAAAAGAATCTGGAACTATACCGCAGAAAAAAATCATTTGGTACAACAAAGAAGGATGACACATAAGCCTATCAGACCCATTTTGTAAATGAAGGGCGCATATGCCATCATAACCCATGGACTGTCTTTTGTTAAGCTTTCGTATAACATCACGCAATTCACTAGAACTTACTACAAAGGCACCCGGTCCAGGAGTACGTAAGCGATTATTTAAATCCGTTTCAAATTTCTTGAGAATGTTAACGTCAGGTTCGATGAACTGATTTTTGAAATATGAACGCCACTGGTACTCACTAATTGTAATTTTGCTTTCCCGAGTTTTATTATTTGCCAAACGAGTTTTCCATAACTTATTAGGGTCATTCGCGATCGATTCCGCAATTGCAACACTTTGGCCAACCCGGTGAGCTTTGAGCTCCTTCTGAAAGTGGCGCTTAATAAGTAACCGTAAAGTATTTATAACTCCGTTTCTATGTTTATCACAATCATTCCACAGACGTAACCAAAATTTAGAGGACTGACAAGTGGATTTGAGGCTCTCGTTACTGGACCGTCCAAATTTTTTGGTTCCAGATCTACACGTTCTCACTGGGACAGCGAATTTTTTGGCATTATTTAGAGCGTGGGTAATCTGCGCACAATAAAAATTCAGTTCAATACGAAGGTCAGACTTGTTCATCCCAGGTTTCCTTTGGAGCTGTTGAAACGGAACTCGGATTTTATCTAGCATGAAGTCACACTCCCCTTGGAAGATACCCTTATCAATCTTGTCCCAGGATTTAACACGTAAAAATTTAGATTTCCTTTTGACAAATTCAGAAGAGGGAGTATCTCGGACGGGGATCGACAGGAACAAAGGGATATGGTCACTATATTCACCTTCATAAGCCAACTTTCACAATAAGATTTGGATTGGGAGGATGGAGAAAGACTACATGGTCAAGATTAGAAGTGTTTCCAGAAGTTGAAATAAACGAATAATTTCGGTCTTTTGGTACAATCGAGCAACCGGTTGGTAGAATAGATAGAAGCGTTTCAGCTCTAGCACTTGAATTCTTAATTAGATCACGGTTAAAGTCTCGAATAAGTATACATTTTCTGTTCATCTTCTCGATCTTTTTAAACAGTTTGGCCACCTTTCTGCAAGCAATAGCAAATTTTCTTTCAGAAGCTTTGTCCCTGTAATTGGTTGGAAGATAAAGATTGACTATTACCAAGTTATCAACCGTCACAGCAAGATAGCAATCACACGTTTCAAACAATGCTGATTGACAAGTTGTCAGGACGGCTATACCTTCCTTTAGCTTTAAATTTAGCTTTAGCCTTCCTTTAGCTTTAAATCTTCTTGTAGGGGACAGATGTGCTGTTACATCAGAGGAAGGGCATAAAAGCTGAGAATTCAAATCTGTCAAAAAGTGTTCCTGAATACAGATGACACTAAAGGATTCGCATAACTTTTCCAGGACTGGTAGTTTATCAAGAATGCCACCGTTAATATCCCATGACATAACAGAAAGAAAACCATCAATATTCATTGAAAGCTGTTAGATTTGTACTGTTCAGCAGTCAATTTCTGATTTTCGGGGCAGGACACTGAACAACATGAGTGACCCAAAGCTTTGCACACAACACATCTTTTCTTCTGCATGCATGGCTGCTCTTTTGTATTTTTATGGTCGGAGCCTGCATACTGGGAACAGACCTCGGCATTATGACAATCGGCCGCCAGATGTCCTACACGGTGGCATTTGAAACAACGGCGTGGTAACGTTTGAAAAACATCAATACGAAAGCATTCAAAACCGGTCTTGAGAGGCTCCTTCATATTAGCCTCCAAGGCTTCTTTTGACGGGAAATAAAGTCTAAAAGTGCGGGATTGACCGATCTGCTCAGCTTTTTTGCAGGATGGGATCAACTTAGCCGCATTTCCTGCTTTATAATCATTTGGAACAAATCGCAGAACTCCTAAAAACCTCTTTGATTTGACGCTTGTTTCAAGTGGACTATTTCCTACCTTCATGGTATTAGCAATCTTTTCAGCGGAATACTTTGATTTGACTGTTACTTTCCACTCGTCCTTATTTTTCTTGAGCTCTACTATATCGTCACTTAGCTTTCCACATGTGGTCAGAATAAAGTCCTTACGGGCTTCGGGAGATTCAAGAGACTTCGGAGGGTTTTTCACTACGACCGAGTATGGTAGAGGGGTGGAATGCTGTTTTGTAGTAATGCCAGTGGGCCAAAACCGGTGGAACTCAAAAGTAAAATTCAGCCCAACAAAGTTTATATCTAATGAAACTTGCCTTAGAAAAAACACAGTCTTTCTTATCCATAAAAGACACGACCAAGCAAATTTCTACCTGATAAAGTTAAGACCACACGTGAGTTTTGCCACTGAAATTTAGTTGACATTTGACAGACATCTGCCATGGGAAACACTTGCACACACAAATACATACACATTCACACTGAAACACACACGTAAACACGCGCATACAAAAAAACACATGCATGCCCACACACATACATGCACACACACATACACACAAACACACATACTCACACACACACACATACAATGAAATACTGAAAAAAACGAAATTTCCGCCCGACAAATTTAGACCGCATGGGTCTCTCCTGTTGTTGTTGGTGTAATTGAATGGAGCTTCCAGAATTTCTTCTCTATGCTCCAGGATCTTTATTCTGTTTTATCATCAACCTAGAAAACCAAAAAAAAGAAAATCTTCACTGTCATGCTTTGTCGTACTGATTAATCTACTACACACAAACTAATAATTAGTCTAATACCCTGTCAAAAATCATAAAATATCAAGTAATTCAATTATAAAAACAATAATTAAAATAGTCAAAAATTCAGAAAGTGCACAAATCCAAAAAAGTTACAACTAACAAAATCATTGTACTTCCTACATAAAGAGGGATGTCCTATCGTCCTTAGCAAATCCCTCATTGTAGTGGCATCAAAAATTACCAAAAAATAATTTAAAAAAACAACAATCAATACACTTTCATCATATATAACAAAAAAAAATTACCAAATTTCAAATATAATTTAATTCAACAGACTGACAACTTGCTTTCATTAACAAACATATATAAAAACAAGTGGTAAATCCAATACCAACAATATTCAACCATAAAAAAATAAAATAATACAAAAACCAGCAATTCATTCATACTTACACATTTTTCATATTTACAATTTTAATTTACAATTATTTAACAGGGGAGGAAGAACCGGATATTTTTTACAATATAATTCATGCATTGCCATACACCCACATATACTACACTATTCATTATTTTACAAAACATAAATTAGACCAGTATCCTTTACATATTGTCCTAAATACTTAACTGTCTCCCTTTGTTTATTCTTTGCAACCTTTCCTAACAGTCCTGTTATTCTGAACTGAATACCACTCTTTACTACTGGTTCCTTTAGTCGTGACCTAGCAGTCTCATATTTTTTGCATTCCATAATTATATGTTGTAAATTTTCCTCCACTCCACAGACATTGCAGTCAGATGAGTCTGTCATATTCCATCTTTTCAGCATCTTTTTCGTCTTTGCATGCCCAGTCCTCATTCTAAATATTATGTCTACAACTTTTTTTTCTGGATGCTTCATTTCATGATTAATGTATCTGTATTCAGTGATTTCTAGGTACATATTCAGTGATCTTTCCCTGCATTCTTCCAGTTCAACTTCTTTTAGCTTCTCAGCTATCTTTGCTGCGGTTTGGATATGAGGTAAAGGTGGATTTTCCATTGTTTCTTTCTTAGTAGCATCCTTAGCCATTTGGTCTGCTCTTTCATTTCCTGATACACCTACATGGGCTGGGATCCATATCAATGAGACACAGCTTACTGTCTCCTCAATCATTCGCATATTTTGGACAATATCCCTTGCCATTGTTGGGGCTTGCTCATGGGCTACTTTGGGGTACTTTAGGCAAGATAAGGAGTCTGTACATATTAGGTATTTTCCTTCTTTTCCCTCTCTGACTATTTCTTTTATTGCTGTATCAATAGCAAATAGCTCGGCCATATAAATACTTGTGTGATCTGACAGCCTATGCTGGGTTCCTAGTTTTTTATAATCATCCCATATACCACAGCCAGTGCGACTTCCTATTTTGGACCCATCTGTAAAAAATTTCCTGTAGTCTCTGTAGTTTTCCAGTTCACTCAGTGCAAGTTGCAGCAGGGACTGCTTAGACATTCCTGATTTTTGTCCTATTTCTTCGTGGATTTTCCATGAGATATTTCTTTCTAGTCCTTCAATTTTGTTTGTCTTGTCAGTTGGAATTGTGAGAGGTGACATGTTTATTGGAAAGCCCTTCAGAAGTTTGACTAGAGATGGTGTGTTGTGAATTTCAAATCTGTAATCCTTGAGGCATGGGTCCATTATGATCTCATTTTTGATAATGTCTTCTTGTTCAGTTCCCCTCTTCTTTAATAAATATTTTGCCATAAGTATTTTTCTTCTTGTGGGTAGTGAAGTCGTTGATGTTTCAATATGTAAAGCTGGGATTGGTGTTGATTTTAATGCATTTGTTGTCCTTCTTAGTGTCTCATTCCATTTTGCATTTAATTTTGCAAGGATTGTTTTCTTAGCAGATGCATATACCAGAGATGCGTAATCAATTTTTTTTAAGGATTATTGTTTTAGAAAACTGCATTAGAACATCCCTTGGGACTTCATACTATTTGTTACATATTGCATTAATAAGCATTTGTCGTCTGTCTTCTGCTGTTATGAGTTCTTCTATATGTTTTTCCCAGGTCAGCTTACTATCAAGGAGAATTCCAAGGTAGCGGACACTCTCTGTACATCTAATTTTCAATTCATTCAGGAATCTTTCCGGGTCTGGTGCTTGTCTTTTTTCACTGGTGAACATCATCATTGTTGTTTTCTCTTCTGAAAGGATAATTTCTTTCTCAGCTGCTCACTGTTCTATGAAATTTGCTGCTTTTTGAGCATATGTCTGAATTTCTTCTCTTTGTTGGCCTTCAACTGTAGCAGCTAAGTCATCTGCATATAGGTATATTTTGGCTCTTTGGAGGTTATCTGCATTGAGATCACTTATGTATAGTGCAAATAACAAGGCACTGAGGCCTCCTTGGGGGACCCAACTTTCCAGATTCCTTATAGTTGACAATGTCCTTTTTATCCTTACTGAAAAAGTTCTACTGGTTATCCATTCCTGAAGCCACATACTGTATCTTCTATTTACTTTTAGTTCTTGAATTTTTTTCCTTAAGTTTTTCAATATTTACTTTATCAAATGCTGCTTTAGCATCAAAAAAATTCCGCAAGTGTGTATTTTCTTCAAGAAACCTTTTTTTAAATGATGCTCGAGCCTTATTAGGGTGTCAGTGGTACTCCGGCCTTCATAGAATTCACACTGTTCAATTTGAATATTGCCTTTCAGAGCCTTTATAATCTTTGCTTTTATTACCCTTTCAAGTAATTTAGCAAGGCATGATAGTAGAGAGATTGGCCTGTAAGAAGCAGGGTCTTTAGGATCTTTTCCAGGTTTTAGGATTGGATGGATAATAGCATGTTTCCATATTTGTGGCACAACTCCTTCATTTAAGGATTTGTTAAATAGTTCTAAGATTATTTGCATGGTCTCAATGGGAAGAGCTTTTAACATATTATTGTGGACTCGGTCATTTCCTGTTGCACCTGACTTTAGCTCAGATACTGCTCTTTGGATATCCCTTAATTTAAGCAAAGGTTCTTTTTCATTGTTATTCCAGTGCTTGTAATTGTCTGGAGTAGTTTTATTGAGGTTATTGGTTCCTTGTCTTCTGCTTCTTTTAGATGTATTTTCAGATTGATCAGCTAAGATCTCTACTTTTTCTGCATCTTCAAAGGTTTGTTGTCTACCCATTTGGAGAAGCTTTGGTTCACACACATATGTTTCTCTTTTTATGTATTTCTTAAAATTCCTTCACAAGCATCTTGCAGGAATGTTTCCTCTGAATTTTTCATGAATTACCCAAGTCCAAGCTTTATATCTCTCCTCTTTGACAGTTAGTCTGAGCTGGGCTGTCAATTTATTTATCTCAGCTTTTAGTCTGCTCACAGAAATGTTTATATTTCCCGGGTTCCAACTTTTTTTCAGTTGATTTCTTAGGTCTCGTCTCTTTTTTTTATTGCTTCACATTTGGATGTCCATCCTGGGGTAGAATTATAAGTCTTCTTTTTATTCCTTTGCTACCTTTTATAGCTAGGTGTTTTTTCCCAGCTTCTATCATCTTTTCTGTGACTTCTTTAATAGCGTCTTCAGTAGGTAGTGTTTTTAGGTTGGGTAAATTAAGTTTTGATATTTCTTCTTTCCGTTTAGCAATTCTCTTGTCAGAAAATGACCATTTTTCTCTTGTTTCACAGGCAGAAGGCTGTGGTCCAAACTCCATGTCAGTGAAAATGATGAAGTGGTCAGAGTCAAAATCATCTTTTAAATAGACAGTCAGGTCAGCAGCTAGCTCAGAAGATATAATAGTCAAGTCTAGCGTTGTTTTTTTCCCAGTTGTCTTATTTAGTCTAGTTGTAAGGTTTTTAGGTGTAGCAAGAGCTATCCGTTCATCTGGATCAATCAGTATCTCTATTAATTCTTTAGCTTTACCATCTTCAGGGTGACTGTCATTCCATTGAGTGTGATGAAGATTAAAAATCTCCTATTATTATCTTTAGGTGTTCTGTTTCTTTAAGTATCTTTCTAAACTGAGATTTGCTGAAATTTCCTGTTCTATTATTATAATAATTAACTATGGTAATTGCCTTGTCTTTAGTATTTGTTACCTTAACCACTCCAAATTCAGGAGGATCCATCTGCAACTAATTTTTTTTCCTCTGCAGTATATCTGTCACTCACCAGTGTTAAAAGACCACCTCCTTTTCCTGATTTTCTGTCCCATCTAAATGACTGGTATCCTTGGTAATGAGCTTTATCAGCAGCTGTGCGGAATGTTTCCTGAACACACACTACATCAGGTTTTTCTCTTACAAGGACATTTCTTAATTCTATTCCTTTTGATTGTGAGAGACAGTTGGCATTAATCTGCATGATCTTCTTGATTTTGATTTTGGAAGCATGGTGGGTGGGGACTCTGAACTTGTCTTTCTTTCTGAGTTGAAGTCTTGATTTTCCATGGCCTCATCTGAGTCATGTTCTTCAGTTTCAGATTCTTCTTTTATTTCTTGCATCTTCTTTTTTATTTCTTTCAACTTCTTTTTGTTTGCTGTGGTTGTTGGAATGATCAAACAGTTCGTGGTAACGAACTGTAGTAAGGAGCGACCCGGCTCAATAGTAACCAAAACTCTAAAAAATTGAATTTTGATATCAATAACTACATCAAAAGAATCGCATTTTAATGCTGATATTAAATATATAAGTTTCATCAAGTTTAGTCTTACCCATCAAAAATTACGAGCCTGAGAACGTTTGCTTTATTTAGGAAAATAGGGGGAAACACCCCTTAAAAGTCGTAGGATCTTAACGAAAATGACACCATCAGATTCAGCGTATCAGAGAACCCTACTGTAGAAGTTTCAAGCTCCTATCTACAAAAATGTGGAATTTTGTATTTTTTGCCAGAAGACAAATCACGGGTGCGTGTTTATTTGTTTGTTTTTTTGTTTTTGTTTTTTTTTCCCAGGGGTCATCGTATCGACCAAGTGGTCCTAGAATGTTGCCAGAGGGCTCATTCTAACGGAAATCAAAAGTTCTAGTGCCCTTTTTAAGTGACCAAAAAAATTGGAGGGCATCTAGGCCCCCTCCCACGCTTATTTTTTTCCCAAAGTCAACGGATCAAAATTTTGTTCAGCATAGTCGAAAACCATAATAACTATGTATTTTGGGATGATTTACTCCCCCACTATCCCTGGGGGAGGGGCTGCAAGTTACAAACTTTGACCAGTGTTTACATATAGCAATGGTTATTGGGAAGTGTACTGTGGTTTTCAGGGGGATTTTATTTTGTTTGTGGGTGGGGCTGAGGAGAGGGGGCTATGTTGGAGGATCTTTCCTTGGAGGAATCTGTCATGGGGGAAGAAAAATTCAATGAAAAGGGCACAGGATTCTCTAGCATTACTATAAGAAAACAATGAAAAATAAACATGAAAACGTTTTTTCAAATGAAAGGAAGAAGTAGCATTGAAACTTAAAACGAACAGAGATTATTACGCATATGAGGGGTTCTAAAAATACTTTAGCATAAAGAGCGAGGTATTTAGGAGGAGATAAATACCTTGCTCTTTATGCTAAAGTATTTTTAGTAATTTCAACTATTTATTCTATGGCCTTTCTGATTCAGGGGCCATTCTTTAAGAATTGGGATAAAACTTACGATTTAGTGTAAAGAGCGAGGTATTAACGAGGGTACAAACCCCCTCGTATGCATAATAAAAATATAAGGTTATGAAAGTTTGTTACGTAAGTTAATTCTTAAGTTACGTATATTTTTTACTAATAAAAACGTTCGTTTAAAATTAAAAGTTCTTGTTGCCTTTTTAAGTAACCAAAAAATTGGAGGGCAACTAGGCCTCCTTCTCCACCCCTTATTTCTCAAAATCGTCTGATCAAAACTAAGAGAAAGCCATTTAGCCAAAAAACAATTAATATACAAATTTCATTTTAATAATTTATGTGCGGAGAGCCAAAACCAAACATGCATTCATTCAAAAACGTTCAGAAATTAAATAAAAAAAATAATAATTTTTTTAGCTGAAAGTAAGGAGCGACATTAAAACTTAAAACGAACAGAAATTACTCCGTATATGAAATGGGTTGTCCCCTCCGCAATCCCTCGCTCTTTACGCTAAAGTTTGACTTTTTGCCACAATTCTACTTTCTAAAACAATTAAAAGCTTTAGCGTAAAGAGCGAGGGATTGCGGAGGGGACAACCCATTTCATATACGGAGTAATTTCTGTTCGTTTTAAGTTTTAATGTCGCTCCTTACTTTCAGCTAAAAAAAGTATTATTTTTTTTTATTTAATCATAATTAAGCTTGTAACAATATTACTTAGTTTGGTAATCAATTCATTTTGTTTCTCTACCATTTTTGAAAGAATTGCTAGTGCTTGTTTATTTGTACCATTTTCTTGTGTGTCAGAGGGGAAAGAGTTTTATACACTAACTGTGGAAAGACTCTTTCATCTTGAAAATTTGGTGGCAGTTGCAGTTGTGTACTAGCAATTTTTTCTTGCTTCATGAACTGGCAGGTCTTCAAGGATTGCTTTCTTAAGTATAAGAGCCCTTTTTTGTCTTATTAGGCATTCTTATGAGTTTGCTGTATGGTTCTTACCACAGTTTATGCATTTTGTTGTGCCCATGTCTCCACTGCTGGTGCAGTCCTTGTTGCTATGAGCTCCTGCACAAATCATGCATCTCTCTTTTCCTCTACATTCTAGAGCACGGTGTCCAAACCTCTGACATCTAAAGCATTGTACTGGTTGTGGCAGATACTGAGATACACGTTTTCTGATACCCCAGACTCCAATTCTTGTGGGAAATTCTTGATCAGCTTTATAAGTAATGATCACACCAAAAGTGTTTCTCTCATCACTTGGTTTGCCCATTAGGCGTATCTCTGATACAGATTCATTTTCAAGTAGTTCTTGATTTGTTTCTTCATAGCTTGCAACTTCTTTATCCATGAACATCACTCCTATTCTTTTTGCGATTTTGTTTCTAAACATTGTATCTTTGTCACCCTTTTCAAATACAATCAAATCTTCATTGAACTTTATTTCTTTCGTCTCAAGAATCTTTTGTGCATACAATTCATTTTTTACATGAATCACTATGGAGCCTCCTGGCCCTGATCTGTTCATAACCTCACCATAGCCCTCTTTTATACCACTTGCCTTTAGCAGAATACTGAGCTTCTTTGCCACATATCCTTTTGCTGCTTCAGGGACCTTTCCAGTTTGCTTTGGGTTATTTGACCCGCTTCCACCTTTAGTCAGATGCCCTAATATATACAGTTCGTTTTGATTTCCATCTGTTACTCCCTTTTAAACTCTGGCCATGTCAGATTTTGAGCTGGGATTATCCCCCATTCCTTGATATGTTGTCCCACCTAATCCTAGCCTACTACCTTAATTTTTACTAACAACAAATTACACACAGCTATTCTACGAGATAATATAATCAAAACGACGCCAAACCTTAACCAAATTACTGATTATTATGTTAGTAATTTTCTAAAATTCCTTCCTCTAATTTCCAAAAACAAATTCAAACATCCGTCCGTTTTCTTCCGTGGGTCTCTCCTAACCTAAATTCAGTTACCAGACTTTCTTCGTGGGACACACACGCACATAGACACAAGCACACGTTAACAAAGGCACCCACAGGCAGACATATACAAACACACCACACACACGCAGAAACACACACCCTGGGAGATTCTCAACCAAAGAAACTTCCACCTGATAAAGCTTAGACCAATACGGATTCTCCTGACCAAAATTCAGTTGCCAGACATTCGTCGTGGGACAAACACGCACACATACATGCCCAAACACACACACAAACGCACAAACATACACACACAAGCATACACACACGCAACAACACATACACACGAAAACACACATCTTACACACATACATAGATATATATGTGTATATGCACACAAAGACACACATACACGCAGACATACGCACATACATATACGCGCACATGCATACACACACAAAAAAACACACACGCACATACACACAGACACGCAGATATACAGGCACACATACACACACAAAAAAAGTATCGGATAAAGTCATCCCCCAGACAAAGTTTAGACCATATGGGAGTCTTGTGGCCAACACTCAGTTGCCAAAAATTTGCCATGAAACCCACACATACGCAAACACACATAAACGTACATACACACAGAAAAACAGACACTCGCACACAGTATAAAATACTCAATCAAACAAACTTCTACTTGATAAAGTTAAGACCAAACGGTAGTCTCCTCACCGAAACTCAGCTGCCAGACATTCGCCATGGAACACACACGTTCAAACACACGTACACTGACACATACATATACTTGTGTACACAAAGGCACAAGTGCACACACACACACAGAGTCTTATGACTCCTTATGTATAGACCTTTTTTATGACCCTTTTTATTTCTATTAACTGAAAGATACAGGCTTTTCAACTGAAAGTAAGAAGTGACATTAAAATTTAAAATAAGCAGAAATTACTCCGTATATGAGGGGGGCTTTTTCCTGCTTAACCCCATGCTCTTCTTACTAAACTTCGAAATTTTCCCGATTTTTTCAAAGAAAGACTCCTGAAAAACAAGGGCTCTTTAATTGGAATAAGAAGCATTTTTGAAGCACTAAAAAAAACTTTACCGCAACGAGCAAGGTATAAAGCAAGGGGTAGCCCTCTTCATATATGCAATTGTTTATGTTCGCTTCATGTTTTAATGATGCTTATTTTCAGTTGAAAAAATATTCTTTTTTTCATTTGATTTATTAACTTTTCTCAAATCATACTAGATTTAAAATCTCCCTCCCCCGTGTAAAATTTCCCCGGAACTGTTGAGCCCTCTCCCTGCAGAGAAATCCCCCTCGAAAAATGTCCGTATATTTTCCAAAAACAAATGCGATTTGTAAATAATGGGCAAATTGCGAAGCTTAAGACCCTGCGAAGCTCAGAGTTCAAAGTGTCAACATCTAAATTGGATATTGCATGGACATTATTAATCCAGTAAGTTTTTTGTGAAGAAAATCAAAATTTCGCAATAGGGATTATAGTGACGCATAAGTATGAATCAGTCGTGCTCTTTGACCAGTTTGACTGGTTTTTCCCAGTAAAGGATAATGGATAACAGAGAGTATGTGCATTGCCCGGTAATGAACTTTTTGCAAAACAACTGGGAAGAAGGTATTGAAGAAGCTACTATTATTCAACACGCAATAGACTTTTTTGAATGCGGTGTTATTGCTGATGCGAAAAGCGAATTTTGGGCGAAGGTTGCGCCAAATGATAATTGCCCCCGGCGCATCGGTGCGAAAGCTTCTGCGAACAATGTGAAAGATATTCTTGATTTTATTAAGAAACTGGACTCTGAGGAGGTATCAACTCCGATTTATGTGATCAAGTCTCCAACCGAGGTCCCGGTTTTGCCCGCAGTTGCGTATTCTAGGCTGTCAACAAAGGTGAATCGCGTGGAACAACTACTCAAGGTTGTTGCCACCAAGCTGGATGCTTATGAACTGAATTACCCGCAACTGCCGAAACCTGCAATTCCCGACTCGCATGCTACTATTGTTGTGTCGAACCTTCCATCTACCCTTTCGGACCCAATAAAACGAAAAGATCTGATAGATCAGATTGATGGACACGAATCAATCACTAGCATTCGCCCTGTTCGTGATAAACTGTTTATCAATATAGATAAGTCAGTTGCTGAAGATTTCCGCTTATCGGTGACTAGTGCGTTTACTGGCTCTTCTGCGAAAGTTCTAACCAAGAAGTTTTACGGACTCCTGAAGGGAATCCCGCCTGATTTTGAACTGTCCCACCTGATATCGTGCCCTGGTGTTTCTGGTGCCTCTAGGCTAGGGAAATCGCTTGCAGTAAAACTTGAATTCTCTGATGCAACATCAAGAGTCGAAGCATTTAGATATGGTCTCAAAGTTGGATACGAAATCCTAAGTGTTTATGAGTTCAAAGCGATTCCCCGGTGCTGTAACAATTGCCGATCCCCTGACCATCTCCAGTCGTCTTGTCCCAGTGTTACACCAAAATGTGTGCGATGTGCCGGTCCTCATGTTTCAGATAGAGACTCGCCTTGCAATTTGTCACCTAAGTGCGCAAACTGTGGAGGTGATCATGTTTCGTTTAGCCTCACTTGCCCTAAATTGAAAGCAATTGTCAGTCGCAAGTTACCGAAAACAAACTAATGTCTGAATTAGTATCACTCGTGTCCTTCAATATTAATGGGACGAAAAACAAGGACCTGACCATTGATGAACTGTACAGTAAGTTTGACATTGTATGCTTTCAGGAACATCTTTTGACCGCAACGAGTGTTAATTTCCTGCGCCGTAGTTCCGCCCACTTTGTTTTCACAACAAATGCTAAATCTACTTTTGGAAGGCCTTCAGGGGGTTTAGCATGTATTATAAAACAAAAGCTCAGCTTTCTGTCCCCGTCATGCTATTTCTTTGATGAACATTTATTGGCTATAAGACTTGGTAAAACCGTATTGATAAACACTTACCTGCCTCACGATGGGAAGAATATGACATCGCTTCATAAATTCTCTAAAACATGCTCTAGTTTGAAAACTCTCCTTCAAAGTATAAGCAAAAATGGGTACGAATTTATTATTATTGGAGATATGAACACTGATGTAAAACGTGATTCCGCTCGTACTGTGAACCTACTTGATTGTCTCCCTGATTACAGAATAATTGCGAAGGATCTACCCTTCTCGTATGTGCATAATTCCGGCAGCTTATCGGATATTGATCACGTGATTTGTTCCCCGTTCATTACATCTTCAACAGTGCATGTCCACGAAGATGAGCAAGATATTGATCACCTTCCTTTATCGCTATGCTTTTCGATTAGAAAAGATAGTACTGACCAGGCTTGTGCTCCTGCCTCTAAATGGTTTGTGCGGAGTAATTGGAAAAATGTTAATATGCCATTATATATTTCAACCCTGGCCATTCTCCTTGGTTCTTTACGTGTACCTTTTCATCTACTCCAGCTGAGTGTTAGTTCTACTAAAAGTAATTACGATCTGAATCATTATTACAACCAAATCGTGTGGTGTTTAAAACGCGCTGAGGAGGTTGCTGTCCCTCAGGAGCGAGTGAGGAAAAGTACAAGGAAACCAATCTGGTCGTGTGACCCTGAGCTGAAAAGTGTGAAAAATAAAGCCAAATTGTGGCTGCGTATATGGGTTGCTAATGGTCGACCATTAGCTGGGAATGTGTTTGAAATAAAACAAAAAACTAAGCGTGAGTTTAAGAAATGTCTGCGATCGAGCCGTTACAAAGGGTTAGAATATCCTACCAATAAGAAAGAATGGGACAAAGTGATTAATTCAGCTAATTTAAATAACTCGGCAAATCCTAATTGCCCCATTACGCCTTCTGCATGGTCTGACCACTATTCAGTTATATTTTCCAAAGTGAATTATGCAGTGCACGCGCTTTATTCGAAACTGCTTGATTCGGTTCTCCCGCCTTCCCTGACTCAGGCACAAGTTATTCCCGTTTCAGTTGACGCTGTAATTGCATCTGTTAAGAAATTGAAATCAAGTTCTCTTGATATTGACGGTATCAGTGCTTGTCATCTAAAAATAAATTGCCCGTCTTTGTTTTTCCATTTACAGTTGTTTTTCCAAATGTGCCTTTGTTGTTCTCTCGTTCCTGACAGCTTTTTGTGTGGAACTGTCACTTCTGTACTTAAACGAGGTAAGACTCCTTTGGATTGTTCTTCTTACAGGCCTATCACGGTTGCTTGTAATTTTAGTAAAATCCTTGAACACATCCTACTTCCTTTCATAAGTATGAATGCTAATTTCGGGGAGAATCAGTTTGGTTTTCGGTCTGGCATCGGGTGCCAGCACGCTCACCGTGCTCTTGCTTTCCTTCTTAAAGATGCTTCGGCTAAAGGGTATGGTCTTCATATTTGTGCTCTTGATCTTTCTAAGGCTTTCGATAGTGTTGTAAATAGTCAGGCTCTTTACTCTCTTTATAGTCACGGTATTAACCTTTCAGTTATTTTTCTTCTAAAGTTTTGGTATAGTAATTCTTATCTTCGAATTAAAACTAATGGTGCCCTTTCATCTTCTAATGTTCTTGTTCGTCGGGGCGTACGGCAGGGTGGAGTGTTATCTCCTAGTATTTTCAAATTGTGTATCTCTGGTATTCTTGAGAATATTTCTTCTATGTGTTTTGTTGGTTTGAGTGATATTTCTTACCTTGCTTATGCTGATGACATTCTTCTAATTAGCCGGTCTAAACTCAGTCTATCGCAGATGGTTCATAAAGTTTCTTCTTCTTTTACTAAAATCGGTCTTTCGCTTAATGTTGATAAATGTGAGTATCTTTCTTTCAATGTTCCCTGTTCTCCTAGGCCTCTAATTTTTCAAAATTTTTCTATCCCTCATGTAGATTCGATCCGGTGGTTGGGTATTACACTTACAAAAAATCTTAAAACTCTTCGGGAGCGTGCTGTCTGGGATGCTAGAGTGAAAATCCAGATTGGTTACTCTAAAATTGTAGCCAATCGAGGGAAATACAATCGTATTGCCCTTGGTAAGCTTTATTCTACTTTTTCCGATCATTCTGTTCTTTACCTTTCTGGGCTTTACCCTATATTTAAGAAAAATGATATTAGCGATATTCGATCCTCTTATTTCCGTTTCTGTAAATTTCTTCTCTATCTTCCTCTGTGGTATAAGAATCGAAAGATAATCAAAAAGTTCCATCTTCCGAACATTACTGAGAAGCTGACTGATCTACACAAAAAGCTCTCAGAAACGGCGTATCGGCGTTTGTCGCCTCACCACGGTCTGATCCGTTTGTATGATTAATGTCTATTGTTGACTCTCGTTTTTTTGTTATTTGTTTTTTTTTTATTTGTTATTTGTTTTCCGTTTTTCTTCAAGTTTTTACTCCACTATTTATCTTTTTGATGTATGTGGGTTAGAAATAAATATTATTATTTCCTCGGGAACTTGGGAAGGTCGTGTCTCTCCCAAATGCATACTTATCAGGCCTTTCAGCTATGCTGAATCAAATGGCTATCTAAAAAAATTTGATCGGATTTCATTGTGGAAAACATTGGCGTGGAAGGAGGCTAATTGTCCTTCAATCTTTTGATCGCTTCAAAAGTACACTAGAGCTATTAAATTGCATTCAAATAAGCCCTTTCGCAATCTTTCAGGACCGTTGATGTACCCATTGTTATAAAAACCGCAAGTTATAGATTTTTGGCTACTATTGGGTCGAATCATTCCTTACCTACGGTTCGTTACTACGAGCTGTTTGATATACACATGTATTCACACACTTCTGTATGTATGTGTAATTCAAAGCCGACAGATCCATATACAAAAATAAGATTAAGAAACTGATAAAATTAAAGAGACACATCTCCTTTTGGTCCTATAACCTATTTGAAATGAAATTGCCTATTATATCCCTACTAAAAAAAATGTATCCTTAAATTCAAAAGCATTACACTTAAGAAAAACATGTTCTAGACCAACCCTCAAAATCCTGGAACTATCCAGGGCAGGTTTGCAGTTTATTTTTATTTTTAACTCAGTTTTTTCCCAATAGGAGGAGGCTGTCGGCACGCACCGAAATCCGAGTTCTAACGTTCTTGCTCTGTAATGTAATTGTTCTATTTCTATTTAATCCATTATTGATGCACATAGAAGGGTCTGTTCTTACTTCCACTAGTTCAGTAGCACTACAATTAGTGTTTTTTTTGTCAACATTACCAAGTAGAAATATTGGAGAAGGGTTACTTTAACAATGTCGGGTTTAATTGAAATGCGAAAAAAATAGGTGCTAATTTAGGACAATAGAACATTAAAAGATTTAAAATTGGAGACAAATTTGAATATTCAGTTAAAATGTCCAATTATTCGTATATTTGGGCAACAATTTGTTGATATCATTTTCACAGTAAATTGGAAATGAACAAGTGTGACATTTTTATTCATATGGATCGGAAATCTGTGTAATTGTTGGCTCTGTTTTATTGTTTTAAAAAAAGAGCCTCAGGATTCAAGAAACAGACTTGAATCCCACCAAATTCTCTTGTATTTATTAAAATACCCTTGGTCTCGTCTACTTACCGTTGAACTTCCATACTGAACAAAGGAAAACAATTTTGACACATTTTGAGTTGTCGCGGTGTGGTGCAGCCCTTTGTTTTCAAAATATTTATTCTTTTTAGGTTTGTTTTGAAGGCCAACTGGAGAGAATAACTTGATTCTATTTTTGGGTGCCACGAATCAATAAAATAGATTGTTTTCAATTGCTTTGTTTTGTTTTCAATCGGAGAAAACAAAATCTGTTCTCTCAGTCTCAGGTTTCAAATAATGATAAAAAAAGAATTTCAATACACTGTGTCTTCATTGTGATCTACCGATTTACCCTCTCCTCTCTACTGTTCCTTCAGTTTTTACAACTTGTGTTGTTTCTGGACTGACGAAGAATTGTATGGTTTCCATATAAGCAGATCTAATCTTAAGCATATTTCAAGAATTAGTCATATTTGGCTCATTTATTCCAGGGACGTACAGTTTAAAATTTATATACATTCATAAAAAATTTTGTTCATCCCTTTTTTTTTTTGTTTCAGGTGAATTAATATTTTAGCATAAACTTTTAAATTTCTATTTATTTCTTTTTATCGTGAACCGGAGCCAACAAATTTCCCATTGGAAATTGACAAGTTTTTTGTTGGAATAAAAAGAAAAGTTTTTTGTTAATTTTTAGAGGGTTTGCGCCAACAATCCAGATTTGTTTTTATATTAGAGTCCCTTTGGTCTGAGACCTACAAATTTAATTTTCAAGCCATTTAAAGAAAAGCTTCTAGCCTAATTTTAAGAGGATCAGTACTTTAATTCAGTTCACATTGGGGTAGTCTCGTCCAGAGGACATACAAATTTAAGTTTTGAGCTGATCAGAAAAACAAATGTTTGGTCCTTTGTTGACCCCAGTTTCAGGGAACTATGTCTCCAAATAATTCTATTTGTTTGTTTCCTCTTCACCGGGAGACTTGCTGCTATTTTTTAGGGATCACAAGATTTCTGGTCTATTTCTACTTTCCCTAACACCATCTCTACCTTCAAAACAAAACTGTGCAGTCACTTAAGCCCATGCAACGATCCTTGAAAGATTCTAACTAATCAGAAAATCATAGTTCTGGCCTTTTACTGGACCACAAATTTGAGGCTGGATGTGCCCCCAGATTTAAGTTTTTCTTGTATATTAGGATCCCTTGTCAAGGAACTTTCAGTTTTAAGTTTCAAGCCGTTAAAAAAAGAAGTTTATTGGCATTTCTTTGGGGAATACTTTTGAGCCCTTAGGCACAAATATTTTCGTGCATAAGGTTCAAGAAAATTGAAAAATACTTGCTATGTCTCTAGACTAATTATTTTGAAAGAACTGGCAATAATCCAGATTCAAAAGCAAATCTTCTGATTCCCCATGTCTAAAACGAAGTGAATTTTATTGTTTTTGTGACAGCTGGATATACTTATACGTATCTATTCTTAGAGAAATTCAATAGTTAATTTTTATACTTATACATTTTCATAAATTACTTTTTAGTGTACAAAACCTTGTGGAAACGGACAAGAAACAAGAAAGATCTTTTGTGTAGACGGGAAAAAGCAGGTGCTGCCAGACTCAAAATGCTCTCATCACAAAAAGCCAGCAGCATCGAGAGAATGCAATTTGGCCCCTTGTCAACTGGTGAGAAATTCAGTTTCTTTATATCCTCGTCGATATTAAAAAGCATGCACAAGTTTGCTTTGTTACACAAAAGCAAAACTATCAGTTGCTTTGTTCAGAACTATTAGTTTTTTGAAAATATTGCTGAAGCTGCAATAATTAGATAACACTAAATCCTTCGATTTCAAAAAGTTCTTGGAGCAGGCAAAACATCTCTGTGGACAAAATTGCTTCATAAGTTAAAAAACAGTCCATAGCCTCACGCTAATCCATAGGAAGTGTGTTACTACCCCCTAAAAAGAGGTCTAGTGGTAATTAACTACCAAGCTTTAACTATGTAGGTAAGCTTAGAAACCTGTGTCCACCTGTCTTGGCCAAGCATATCAATATATCACTTCGTTGTACATTGGTGTTTTGCATCATCAATTCATGTACCAGTCATGTTTGCTGAAGCCAACTGCCGCTTAAGTGTGTTACTATTAAAAATACTGATCATCAAATTGGAACTTATTGCCCAGAAAATTAGTCAACAGTCTGTTATGCATACTACTCTACTTTTTAGTGTTAGTAGGGCTGAGGATGAATAGGGGAGATTTTTTGGTAATTTGACGAAGAAAATTATCGTGCGTACTGCCTCGATTTCACCACTTTTGATACTATTTTGCCTTTACTGGTTTTGCAAAACTTCAGCCAAATTTTACAAAAACATGGATTTTGACCAATAAAACGTTGGTAATAAAATTATTAAGACTCTCTCCGCTTCATATCTTTAACTAGTTTGGCAAGCTTATGTGGCAGGCTATAGAAATAGCACACAACACAAATACCATAGATATAAGTTTAAGTTTCTAAAATTGACAAATTAACTTAATATTTTTGGTCTGGGACAAAAGTTGTTATTGATTTCAAACAGTAATATTTTCACAATCCATATTTTCATCATCATTACTTTCATTTAAAGATGAATATATGATACTAAATGTTAACCATGGGAATGGTTTAAGGATACTCTTAGGTACTTGTCTGAGCAACCACGTATCGAACAGGAGATCGCACACAATTTTGACCGACTTTTTTTTATAGCTCAATAGTGTAAGGAAGATTAAGAAAGCTAAACTATATTTTTCCGTTTAAATTTTCTAATATTCTATAATAGAAAGAAAGAAAGAAAGTTTATTTGAGCCCTACGGCCATACACAACATGATTTAATAATACAACACTGCACAGAACACACACTCAATATAAAACAATACTTATTTTCATTCATTCGGGCTCGACTGAGCCTCTTCCGCCTTTTTCACATATCGTGCCATTTTGCATATGGTTCCAGGCATCGAAGACCTCAGGATATCAGAAAGCAGCACCAACCGATAGTCCCCCCAAATTTCATCCCTAAGACTTTCAAGATCCTGGCACTCCATAAGGAAATGGGTTAAATTATTATCCTCTTTTCCGCAATACCCACACTTACCATTTGTACCCTTATTTTTTTTTTTAATTCTGTCCCTATGTACTGGAAGACAATTTCCCCTCAACTGGATCCATGATTTAAAATATCTAAAAGGTAAATTTACCTTAAAATAATATTCTTCCCCCAAAATTTCTTTTACTTTACTATATTCCTTCAGTGTTTCCGACGAACGTACTAAACAACCCCACTCTTGTATCTCTTGGTCTTTCAATCTCTGCATAATTTCTGGAAGGCATTGTGTGTTTCTGGGTCCTTTTCCTTCCATCCACAAATAAGAGAAGCCTAGTTTGTCAAGAGATTTCTTGATTTGTTGAGTCCAAGTAGTTTTTCTATTAATTCGAAGCAAATCATTATAAGCTTGTTTAGCCAATCGGTCCTCAGGAAGTTGGGTTAATATCAGCCAAAACTTAAATACTTGATAAAGCCGGTGCAATTTCAGTGAGAAGATGCCGAAGTCTCCTTTGATTAGCTGGTTATGTGTTGTCTGGTGCAGCCCAAAGAGTCTTTTGTAGTATCTAAACTGGACTGATTCTAGCTTCTCCGCGGCCTCCAGGCCCCATAGCTCAGCTCCGTAATGGATTGCCGGTGTAATTTTTGAATCAAATATTTGTTTAAAAATTTTTAATGACTTCGACTTTTTTACTCGGTCATTACGTAATATTGCACCCACTGCTGCTTTCCCTCGCTTTGACATTTCGCTCACATGTTCCTTCCAACTGCAGCTAGATGTCAGGTTAAATCCCAGATATTTCGCCTTTGCCACTACCTTAATCTCTTGTCCTTAGAACCGAAATTTCTCGTTCTCGACTAAATTCCTTCTTCCTCCTTTATTGAAGATCATTATCTCCGTCTTCCCGAGGTTTAGACGTAGTTTCTTCGATTCAAGGTATTCTGCCATCGGGTCAATTAAAATTTGTAGTTCACGAGCTGTTTTCGCTACTAATGCCATGTCGTCGGCGAACAGCAGAGCCGAAATCGTTCTGTTGCCGAGCTTAACGGTTGGGGCCCATCTTTTCTCCAAGAATTCTACAATGTCGTTTACGAATATTCCGAATAAACTTCCTTGTTTAACACCTCTTGTCTGTTCAAATATCCTTGAATCTCCTTTTCCAAACACTCTAACGACTGCTTTTGTACTTCCATACATATTAGCTACCAGCTGTGCAAAATGACCTGGTAGTCCAATTTTAATTAATTCCATTATCAGTAATTCCCTATCCACGCTATCGAAAGCTTTTTGGAGGTCTAAAAATGCCACGTAAAATTTATTTTTTCCTCTTCCATATTTTTCAGAAAGGGCAAGCAGCACAAATATTCTGTCCGCTGTATTGTATCCGGCCCGGAAGCCTCCTTGCTCTTCTTTAATTTTTTTGTACACTTCAAGCCATTTTGACAGTCTCACATCAATAATTTTCTCAAATATTTTACTCATCATTGGAATTAGGGATATGGGTCTATAGTTGAAGTGTTCCTCCGCATTTCCCTTTTTTAAAAGCGGCAAAATTACTGACGTCTTCCATGCTTCGGGCCATTTATATATGCTAAGAATTGCATTGAAGATGAGGACCATTATGGGAACGAAAGACAGTGCGAACTTCTTATAAGCCATAATAGGGATTCCATCCAGCCCCGGCGCTGTGCCCTCTTTCTGATTCTTCAAATATGAGAACTAAATGGAGAACTTCTATATTTCTAACATCCATCGCGAGGGAAACGTCCACCAGTACATAATCAATAACACTCCCTTTCTAACCCGTAAAACACGTAAAGTCCCCCTTACCCTTATCATCCCCAAATCTCCCATTCCCTATAACTAGCCCATTTTCTCCACAAAGATCCAAAAGCCTTTTACCCCAAATATTCAACTTCCTACCTTCATCCATGCTACTTCTTGTAATCCCGTAAGCCTTAGGAGCTGGAACCACTTCCTCACAAATCACTGTATCCACTACTTCTTTTTTCACGCTGGTGTACGCGTTAAAGTCTCCCAATAGCGTTAAACTATGGTCATGGTATTTAAATTTTATTTCTTCAATCTCTTTTTCCAGAATATCCCAAGTATCTTCATTTGTGTAGGAACTGTTCTGTGGTGGTAAGTAAACTGATCCGATCACTATTTGCCGTCTGTCAGATAAAAGAACTTTGACCCAAATTCTATTTTCCGACTTACTACTTAATCTCTAGTATTAAACAAATACAACGTAGAGACAATAGGGAAAATTTCAAGACAGTGGAAATTATTTCTGTAGATATTTCGGCCCTATGTCCAAGGGCCGTCTTCAGCACAATACAAGAATAAGAGAGAAACTATATATATATATATAAAAGAACTTACATCAAATTGTGAGGATTAAAAACTAAATAATTAAAAACACTTTTTAAAACTTTTTTTAAAAAATAGCCCTAGCATCCTTACTTCAACGAAGTTCAACCAGGACTGGCGAAAAGAATGAAATGAGAATATAAGCTCATTCAAACTGAAGAGAATAAAATGATTAGATGCAATTTCTTAAAGCTAATCTTGCTTGTTTAGCAGCCTGTCTCAAAGGCCTTTTCGTAGTTGGTTCAGTACTATTGTAAATCGGTTTAGTAAAATATTTTGTTAGATCATTTTTAATTAAATTTGAGTATAAAGAATTTAGTGAGTATTCCCCCAAGTCCCTGTTCAAAGAAATATTTTTATTTATTTTGAGATTAATTTCGATTGATTCTCGAACCACCTGTTTTATTCCCAAATCATTACTAATGAGTGAAGAGTTTTCAAAATGTGTAATGTGGGACGGATTATTAAATATATGCCAACCTAAAGCAGAATCAAAGGAGTTGTTGGAACTATTTGAAATTAAGGCCTTGTCTATGTCATTTTTATGCTGTTGTAACCGTTTATCTAGATTCTGATGGGTCCAGCCGACATAGTATTTTCCGCAATCACATGGTATTTGATAGACCCCTCTTTGGCGAGTAACTGGGGTCTTATCTTTACCCGAATTTAAGAAATTGATGATTTTAAAATTATTAGTAAAAACTACGTACAGATTATTTTTTGTGCAAATATTTTTTAATTTTGTTGTGATCTTTGGGATATACGGAAGATAGACAATATTTGAGGGCTTATCAGTAGCCTCACATTGTGAAGTATTTTCTTCGATTTTACAAGAATGTCTTTTTATTCTACGGTTAATTATTTTATTGACAAAAGGAATGGGGTATCCATTACCAAAAAGAATATCTCTGATAAAATTTATTTCTGAATTTATATATGAGTTGGAGCAAATATTCAGGGCACGATCAATGAGGGAAGTTACAACTGTTCTTTTAACTTGTGGGGGGTGATTTGAATTAAAGTGAAGATATCTATTGTTTTGTGTTGGCTTTCGATATATAGTAAAATCCAGTTGATCAGCACTGCGAATAATTAATACATCTAAATACAGAAGTTTATTTTCAATTTCAACTTCTAGGGTGAACTGCAAATTTCGATCATAAGTGTTAAGATGACCTAAGAAGCCCCGAAGCTCAGCTTCCCCATAATTCCAAAGTGAAATTACGTCATCCATGTAACGACCCCAATAGACGTGTTTTAAAAAATAAGAATTCAATGCCCAATTCTCAAGATTCTCGACGTAAATATTTGCTAGTAGCCCGGATAAAGGTGCTCCCATGGGTAACCCATTTTTTTGCTGATAAAAAGAATCGCGAAATTGAAAATACATAGAAAACTTATTACAAATTTTAACAAGAGTCATTAAAACTTCACAATCAATTCCTGTCGCTGAAGTCTCGATCAAGTGGTAATTTTCTTCTATTTTGTTTTTTAATAATTCCTCTGAAATAGTTACATCTATATTTGTATACATTGAAACAATGTCGAAACTACTAACTATTGTGTTTTCTGAAATACTTGTGTTGCTAAGTTTTTTAACCAAATCTGCAGAGTTACGAATATAGGAATTTTGAGAATTATATATATATAGGAATTTTATTCTCAAAATTCCTATATTCGTAACTCTGCAGATTTGGTTAAAAAACTTAGCAACACAAGTATTTCAGAAAACACAATAGTTAGTAGTTTCGACATTGTTTCAATGTATACAAATATAGATGTAACTATTTCAGAGGAATTATTAAAAAACAAAATAGAAGAAAATTACCACTTGATCGAGACTTCAGCGACAGGAATTGATTGTGAAGTTTTAATGACTCTTGTTAAAATTTGTAATAAGTTTTCTATGTATTTTCAATTTCGCGATTCTTTTTATCAGCAAAAAAATGGGTTACCCATGGGAGCACCTTTATCCGGGCAACTAGCAAATATTTACGTCGAGAATCTTGAGAATTGGGCATTGAATTCTTATTTTTTAAAACACGTCTATTGGGGTCGTTACATGGATGACGTAATTTCACTTTGGAATTATGGGGAAGCTGAGCTTCGGGGCTTCTTAGATCATCTTAACACTTATGACCGAAATTTGCAGTTCACCCTAAAAGTTGAAATTGAAAATAAACTTCCGTTTTTAGATGTATTAATTATTCGCAATGCTGATCAACTGGATTTTACTATATATCGAAAGCCAACACAAAACAATAGATATCTTCACTTTAATTCAAATCACCCCCCACAAGTTAAAAGAGCAGTTGTAACTTCCCTCATTGATCGTGCCCTGAATATTTGCTCCAACTCATATATAAATTCAGAAATAAATTTTATCAGAGATATTCTTTTTGGTAATGGATACCCCATTCCTTTTGTCAATAAAATAATTAACCGTAGAATAAAAAGACATTCTTGTAAAATCGAAGAAGATACTTCACAATGTGAGGCTACTGATAAGCCCTCAAATATTGTCTATCTTCCGTATATCCCAAAGATCACAACAAAATTAAAAAATATTTGCACAAAAAATAATCTGTACGTAGTTTTTACTAATAATTTTAAAATCATCAATTTCTTAAATTCGGGTAAAGATAAGACCCCAGTTACTCGCCAAAGAGGGGTCTATCAAATACCATGTGATTGCGGAAAATACTATGTCGGCAGGACCCATCAGAATCTAGATAAATGGTTACAACAGCATAAAAATGACATAGACAAGGCCTTAATTTCAAATAGTTCCAACAACTCCTTTGATTCTGCTTTAGGTTGGCATATATTTAATAATCCGTCCCACATTATACATTTTGAAAACTCTTCACTCATTAGTAATGATTTGGGAATAAAACAGGTGGTTCGAGAATCAATCGAAATTAATCTCAAAATAAATAAAAATGTTTCTTTGAACAGGGACTTGGGGGAATACTCACTAAATTCTTTATACTCAAATTTAATTAAAAATGATCTTACAAAATGGTCAAACAGTAGCGTTTCGTTGGGGTTATGCCAAGTTTCCACTACACACACAACGTCAAATGCACCCACGTCTTCCGATATTTGCTTATATTTGTTCTTTAGCCCCTGGACGTTCCAAGTGATCATTTTCATAATTTGGGTATGGCCGTCGGCATGCTAGTTCGAGTCTTCCATATTTTCATCGTACCGGTCTCTGGTTGGGTCCGGATAATTGATCCTGTAGTAGTCTGCTGTGCTTCTGCCTCTTCTGACATTGGGGGTGTCGTATCTCGGACCTCTTGTGTTTTCGTGCGCTTTACAAATTGGCTCTCTCTGTGGTCTTTGTGAACGATTATTCAGCCTATTGCGTTCTTCTGGGCCGATCATCTGATCCGCTTTCCTGGCGGGCTTAGGCCTCGGGTTCAACCCAGATTGTCCAGCACTTACTTCTGTAGCACTAGTCTGACTGTTCAGTTCCTGGTGAATTTCGGCGGTGATCGCCGCGTTTACTACTGTCTGGGCCAAGGAGGCACTATCTATTGAGCTCTGAGAGTCACTTCGACCACAAGGGGATCTAGGCGTTGTTGTATTATTTCGGGTGACCTCTTTCACTTTTTTACTCTCTTCATCATAAACCAAGAGAGTTCCATCGACAAAAAGTTTTATCCCCCTTAATCTGACGGGTTTTCCCTCTTCAATTGCTTGGTTCATGACTATTTTTGAGTGGCTTCGCGCATTCCTTTCCTCCAATGTGTAGACCGGGGTCATAGACATTCCGAAAAGCACGGCCGCTTTTCAGAATAAAGTTTCGGGTGTCAGCGCACTGTAATTTCAACAAAATTACTCCAGACCTCATCCGGAAAACATCCTTTACCTCGCTACGATGGAGCTCCAAAGACGAAATTCGGGTATTCAGATACAAAAACACTTTTTCTTTAAGCGTAGGTAATGGTGGGTCTCTCTGTCCTAAGTTGTAAATAATCAAGTTTGTTCTCTTCGCTTCGGTTTCTATATACCGAATACGGCGGTTTGCTTCACCAAGCTCTTTCCTCGTTACTACAAGTTCTTGACTAAGCCTTTGGTTTTTGCATTAATTTGTGTCAACTCTCCTTTAATGAAGCTTATCTCTGTCATCACTTGTGGCAATAAGCCAAGTTTTGCGTTAATCTGATCAAGCACTGACTGTGGTGCGCCTTCCCCCACCATATTGTGAAAGACCGCCAAAAATTATTGTTGTCGGCCCGAAAATACTCCAACTCCTCTTCCGATAATTAAAATCCGAAATTCAGACCGTTTAGTCGTAATGTCGTGCCAAATCGTCTTCCTTAATTATGACCCAAACAATCCGTCCAGTTTTGTTTTTAAATCTGTATGCTCTCACTATGCTTTTCACTTAGTCGAGCGAAAAATGAATTTATTGAATTCAGATCAAATCAGATACACTGACAACATTTATCCTTAAAAAATATCCAAATATCCGAGCATCCAAAATACTTGTGCCAATAATCACACGTCTCCAATTATCAGAGCTAGCGAAATGCGACTGCATTGAATGAATCTTAGATACGAACTGATATTTTCTGTAATTAAATAAAAAAAACTTGTTTTTTTTTTTAACTGAAAGTAAGGAGCGACATTAAAACTTAAAACGAACAGAAATTACTCCGTATATGAAATGGGTTGTCCCCTCCTCAACGCCTCGCTCTTTACCCTAAAGCTTTTAATTGTTTTAAGAAGTAGAATTGTGACAAAGAGTCAAACTTTAGCGTAAAGAGCGAGGGATTGTGGAGGGGACAACCCATTTCATATACAGAGTAATTTCTGTTCGTTTTAAGTTTTAATGTCGCTCTTTACTTTCAGTTAAAAAACTAGTTTTTTTTTTTTATTTAATTTCTGAACGTTTTTGAATTAATGCATGTTTGATTTTGGCTCTCCGCACATAAATTATTGAAATGAAATTTGTATATTAATTTTTTTTCGGCTAAATGGCTTTCTCTTAGTTTTGATCAGACGATTTTGAGAAATAAGGGGTGGGGAAGGAGGCCTAGCTGCCCTCCAATTTTACGGTTACTTAAAAAGGCTACTAGAACTTTTAATTTTTAACGAACGTTTTTATTAGTAAAAAAAAAGCGTAACTTAAGAATTAACTTACGTAACAAACTTTTATATTCTTATATTTTTATTATGTGTACGGGGGAGTTTGTACCCTCGTTAATACCTTGCTCTTTACACTAAATCGTAAGTTTTGTCCCAATTCTTTAAGAATGACCCCTGAATCAAAAAGGCCGTAGAATAAATAGTTGAAGTTACTAAAAATACAATGGCATAAAGAGCGAGGTATTTATCTCCTCCTAAATACCTCGCTCTTTATGCTAAAGTATTTTTAGAACCCCTCATATGCGTAATAATCTCTGTTCGTTTTAAATTTCAATGCTATTCCTTACTTTCAATTGAAAAAACGTTTTCATGTTTATTTTTTCATTGTTTTTTTTATAGTAATGCTAGAAAATCCTGCGCCCTTTTCATTTAATTTTTCTTTCCCCATGACATATTCCTCCAAGGAAAGATCCTCCCACATATCCCCCTCCCATCAACCCCACCCCCCAACCAAAAAAATCCCCCTGAAAACGTCTGTACACTTCCCAATAACCATTACTATATGTAAACACTGATCAAAGTTTGTAACTTCCAGCCCCTCCCCCAGGGATTGTGGGGGAGTAAGTCATTCCGAAAGACATAGTTATTATGCTTTTCGACTATGCGGAACAATATAGCTATCTTAAAATTTTAATCCGTTGACTTTCGGAAAAAATGAGCTTGGGAGGGGGCCTAGGTGCCCTCTAGTTTTTGATCACTTGGGGCACTAGAACTTTTCGTTTCCGTAAGAATGAGCCCCCTTGCGACACTCTAGGACCACTTGGTCGATACGATGGCCCCTGGGAAAAAAAAAACAAAAAACAAATAAACACGCACCGGTGATTTGTCTTCTGGCAAAAAATACGAAATTCCACATTTTTTTAGATAAGAGCTTAAAATTTTTGCTATAGGGTTCTCTGATACGCCGAATGCGATGGTGTGATTTTCGTTAAGAATCTATGACTTTTAGGGGATATTTCCCCTATTTTACAAAATAAGGCAAATTTTCTCAGGCTCGTAACTTTCGATGACAAAGACTAAATTAATTGAAACTTATATATTTAGAATCAGCGTGAAAATTCGATTCTTTTGATGTATCTTTTAGCATTAAAATTCCGTTTTTTAGAGTTTCATTTACTATTGAGCCAGGTCGCTCCTTACTACAGTTCGTTACCACGAACTGTTTGATATCTTATAATATTTTATGCAATATTCTGTAATATTTTTGTAATATAGCTCCGGCTAAACGAAATGAAGGGAATTCTTGAAAGGAGTAGAAAGATGTTCTCAGGAAGGACCTATATGAAACCAAAACTTTTGGGAGGTATATAAGAGGAGGGCTCTTAATATAGTTGGTAGAAAAGGGGGTTTTAGCCCTGTGTTGCCTCTTGTGTCCTCATGTGGCAATGGATTTATATAATCAGTTGTAGAAGTATATTTTTTTTCGTTGAGTCTCATAAAACAAAACCAAAAGATTATTACAAGACGCATCATTCTTCAAAATAAAAAGAGAGAATTTCAGTAATAAAATATAATAATTTTACACAACAATTTGTGTATAACTATATTGTTTTGTAGCATAGCAGATAAGTTGGCAAAGGAACTTGTTTCAATATGCCAATTTTTATTGTGTAGTGTGCTTCAAAATCAGTAAATAACCTAACATATGTGGACATTAGTTTAGCTTGAGGGGGAGGAGCATAAGGGAATTGTGCGTACTGGAAAGATCTTAAATGTGAGCACAAAGCCAAGTTTTTATATTAGATAAATAAATAAAAAATTCCCAGCCAAAACTAGAGAACATTATTAGTACTTCAAACGACAATAAATTATTCCATATATGAAGGGTGTTGCCCCTTCCTCAAATAAATAAAAAAAAACAGTTTTTTAACTGAAAGTAAGGAGCGACATTGAAACTTAAAACAAACAGAAATTACTCCGTATATGAAATGAGTTGTCCCCTCTGCAATCCCTCGCTCTTTACGCTAAAGTTTTTATTGTTTTAAATAGTAGAATTGTGGCAAAGAGTCGAACTTTAGCGTAAAGAGCGAGGGATTGTGGAGGGGACAACTCATTTCATATACGGAGTAATTTCTGTTCGTTTTAAGTTTCAATGTCGCTCCCTACTTTCGGTTAAAAAAACTAGTTTTTTTATTTAATTTCTGAACGTTTTTGAATTAATGCATGTTTGATTTTGGCTCTCCGCACATAAATATTAAAATGAAACTTGCATATTAATTCTTTTTTGGCTAAATGGCTTTCTCTTAGTTTTGATCAGACGATTTTGAGAAATAAGAGGTGGGGAAGGAGGCCTAGTTGCTCTCCAATTTTTCGGCTACTTAAAAAGGCAACTAGAACTTTTAGTTTTTAACGAACGTTTTTGTTAGTAAAAAATATAAGTAACTTAAGAGTTAACTTACGTAACAAATTTTTATATTCTTATATTTTTATTATGTATATGAGGGGGTTTGTCCCCTCGTCAATACCTCGCTCTTTACACAAAATCTTAAGTTTTGTCCCAATTCTTTAAGAATGACCCCTGAATCAGAAAGGCAATAGAATAAATAGTTGAAACTACTAAAAATACTTTAGCATAAAGAGCGAGATATTTATCTCCTCCTAAATACCTCGCTCTTTATGCTAAAGTATTTTTAGAACCCCTCATATGCGTAATAATATCTGTTCGTTTTAAGTTTCAATGTTACTCCTTATTTTAATTGAAAAACTTTCATGTTTATTTTTTTATTGTTTTTTTTAGTAATACAAGAAAATCCTGTGCCGTTTTCATTGAATGTCTCTTCCCCTATGACAAATTTCTCCAAGAAAAGATCCTCCCACGTAGCCCCCTCTCCTCAACCCCGCCCCCAAACCAAAAAAAATCCCCCTGAAAACGTATGTACACTTCCCAATAATCATTACTGTACGTAAACAATGGTCAAAGTTTGTAACTTGCAGCCCCTCCCCCAGGGACAGTGGGGGAGTAAGTCATCCCCAAAGACATAGTTTTATGATTTCCGACTATGTGGAACAAAAAGGCTATCTCAAAATTTTTATCCGTTGACTTTGGGAAAAAATGAGCTTGGGAGGGGGCCTAGGTGCCCTCTAATTTTTTTGTAACTTAAAAAAGGCAGTAGAACTTTTTATTTCTTTTAGAATGAGCCCTCTTGCGACATTTTAGGACCACTTGGTCGATACGATGATCCCTGGGAAAAAAAAAAAACAAACAAATAAACACGCACCCGTGATCTGTCTTCTGGCAAAAAATACGAAATTCCACATTTTTGTAGATAGGAGCTTGAAATTTTTGCTATAGGGTTCTCTGATATGCTGAATGCGATGGTGTGATTTCCCCCCTATTTTCCAAAATAAGGCAAATTTTCTCAGGCTCGTAACTTTTGATGACAAAGACTAAATTTGATGAAACTTATATATTTAAAATCAGCATAAAAATCCGATTCTTTTGATGTATCTTTTAGCATCAAAATTCCGTTTTTTAGAGTTTCGTTTACTATAGAGCCGGGTCGCTCTTTACTACAGTTCGTTACCAAGAACTGTTTGATTCCCTCTTTTTATGCTAAAGTCACATAGTACTTGACACATATTTTTTTAGTTTAATTCAACGGCTCTTGTGCTTAGGTAGTCGTTTCTAAAGATTCAGTACAAAAAGTGAAACCTTAACGTAAAGAGTTGGGGTTTTAGGAAGGAGTCAAACCCCTTATATTCTTAATTATTTATGTCATTTTTACTTTTTAATTTTGGCTTTTTACTTTCATTTGAAGAAATTTGTTTTTTGTTTTTTGTTTAAAAATATTGAGACCCCAGGTTCTAATAGTGTGGTAAATGAGTTTTCCAATGCTATAGTTGTGAGGTCAAAGATAAATTACCGAAAATTGTGAATATGATTTTCGAAATAGGGGAAGCACCTAGCACTCTTGGGAAAATCTAATTAAACTCTTCTACAAGAAAGATGATAAGAGTGAGTGTGGTATGGAATAATGAAAAGAGAAGATATAATAAATGAAAAATAAAATCAAATAGGTGAGAAAAAACAAGGATTTTTTCCAGCCAGTAGCAAAACATAAATACAAAAGACAAGAAAATGTTTTGACAATGATCTCCGCCAAGTCGTCCTCAATACTCATAAAAAACAAGAAACAAAAAACTAAATCTAACCTTTTGAAATAAACGAAAAAATGCTGAAAAATTGCTGAGAAAAAATGCTGAAAAATTGTTCAACTTTTTTTTGTTCATTTTTGAAAAAAAAACAGAGATATTATGTTTTCTTAAAACTTAAACCGTCCTTTTTTAACCTCTCCTCTTTGTTTCAGTTACTCTGGCAATTGAAAACAAATCTTTCGCCATATTACCATACATTTCGAAACTCAGCGACAAACTGGGAAAATTAAAAAATACATAATTTATCTTTCAGAACTGATCAAAACGTTGAACATTTTTTAACACGTGAAAGGATAAAACACACCATATACTGGGTAGTGGTGTCTCATATACATGTTAGAAATTTTACTTTGGAAGGACCTATCAACAACTGGAGGAGCGTTTGCATAAACATAAAATTTCAATATACAAGTCCCCGAGATTTGAAAATAAAAATGATACTTTTCATTCTGCTTTGGCCCTCCATATCTTTGACAAGTTAGTTCTTTTTGAAGAGGCAACTTTAATATCTACTATAAATGGCCTACCGAAACCTTTTAGAGAGGCAACTGAGACAAAAAAAGGGTATAAATATATTTTTTTTGTAAATGGATCATTTTTTAAAAAGCCCAATTTATAATATTTTAGCATTAAAAACCTCAATCAGTATTTTCACCTAGTCTAATTCAAGACAACCAAGCATATATAATGAAAATCGAGGTTGCAGACAGGCAAAATCTATTGCAAACTGAAGAATACTTATCCAATCCAATTGGTGAATTCATTTTCGGTTATTTCTGGCTGGTTTTTTGATTCAGTATCTTTTCTCTTCTGCAGAATTCACTTGGAAAGTTGGATTTGTTTTTTGTTTTTGTTTTTTTTTTTTTATGGCGGAGATCGTTGTTGAAATATTCGCTTGTTTCTGTCTTTATATTTCTGTACTGGCTGACGAAATCCTATTTGATTTTATTTTGCATTTATTATGTCTTTTCTTTTTTTATACGTCATGAATAACCAGTGTGGTCTTAAAATGTATTTAGGTGAGTTTGGTAATTAGAAGTATCAGCTTGGTTTCAATAGGAAAAAATTATTTAGTGTAATGATACTTTCTGGCCTTAGAGAAGCTGCAGATAAAATTTGAAGAAAAGAACAATGTTGTTTTAAGAAGGGGAAGATGCGCTGACCAATCTTTCACTCTTAGATTAATAATTGAGAAGTGCCTGAGTAATCAAACCCCTTTAGCAGGAGTGAATCTCCAGCATTTTTATTGGGAGGGGGGCTATAGAGATACATATCCTGATAGTCAAGCGGCTTGCGATATATAATATTTTTTTCTCTACATTTTTGGGAGTGCAACTGCCCCCCCCCCCCAACAGCACCCCTGCCCTTTAGCTTCTAGCTACATAGGTTATGAAAAAGCGTTTGTTTAACCTAATAGACGATCTTTTCCGAATTTTCAATTGATAAGGATTGCCATTTACTCGGAGTTTGTTGATACGAGCTTTTTCGATCAGTTTTACAAATTCAAAATTAATAAATTTCGTTTGTTTGGATTCACCGCAAAAAAAAATACAGTTCTAAAGTGTACTTATTGTTTTCAAAACCATTTTTTTAAGTCTTGGTCAGAATTAACACGATTTGCTTCATACTTATAGTTTGGTACTAATTTTGCCTAATATAAGAAAGAAATAAAGGTTATATTTCCGCCTAGATCTGGATAACAGTTTCTTGTGTCACTTGCTTCCCTCATTGGTAGTTAATATCAACAAAATTTTATAGCTTGATTAAGATTCAGAAAAAAATTAATTCTTCAAAGAAGATACTATTGCAAAACTGAGCATAGAAATAAAATTTGCATATTTGATGGATTGAGGAGAAGGAGCCTTTCTTAGGAAACGTAGCTTTTTTTCATTAATATCAAAAAGAAATTACAGCCTGATTAAGACACATTAAAAAAAAGTTCTTCAAAGAAGATATTGTTGCAAAACTGTATATAGGAATCACATTCGCATATTTGATGGGTAGAGGAAAGGGAGCTTTTTTGCCGTAACATTGTTATGAAAAAGAAAGAAAAACTTCTTTGAAATGGTCCCAGTCCAAATTCGTAATATGTTGACCATTAAATATTCAAGGTGTAATTGAACATTCATAAGAACATAACATAAGAAACCATAACAAAGCACCTAATTAGCTGTTTTGTTAGGCCGGCTTGCCGACATTAGAATTCCTTATTAGGTTTTACCACTTTATGCAGATCAGTGCGAAAAAATTTTACCAACCCACTCTATCAGATTTGATTATCGTATTTTCGATTTAGTATGTTTCCTGAAACAGAACAGAAACAAGAGCCTTTAATTTCTCTTGGCATTCAGTTAAGTATAAAACAGTGGAATTTTGTATCAAACAGTTCGTGGTAACGAACTGTAGTAAGGAGCGACCCGGCTCAATAGTACCCGAAACTCTAAAAAATGGAATTTCGATACCAATAGTTACATCAAAAGAATCGCATTTTAATACTGATTTTAAATATATTAAATAAAAAAAACTATTTTTTTTTAGCTGAAAGTAAGGAGCGACATTAAAACTTAAAACGAACAGAAATTACTCCGTATATGAAATAAGTTGTCCCCTCCGCAATCCCTCGCTCTTTACGCTAAAGCTTTTAATTGTTTTAAAAAGCAAAATTGTGGCAAAGAGTCAAACTTTAGCGTAAAGAGCGAGAGATTGCGGAGGGGACAACTCATTTCATATACGGAGTAATTTCTGTTCGTTTTAAGTTTTAATGTCGCTCTTTACTTTCAGCTAAAAAAATTAGTTTTTTTTTTATTTAATTTCTGAACGTTTTTGAATTAATGCATGTTTGGTTTTGGCTCTCCGCACATAAATTATTAAAATGAAATTTGTATATTTATTCTTTTTTTGGCTAAATGGCTTTCTCTTAGTTTTGATCAGACGATTTTGAGAAATAAGGGGTGGAGAAGGAGGCCTAGTTGCCCTTCAATTTTTCGGTTACTTAAAAAGGCAACTAGAACTTTTAATTTTTTTACGAACGTTTTTATTAGTAAAAAATATAAGTAACTTAAGAATTAACTTACGTAACAAACTTTCATAACCTTATATTTTTATTATGTAGGGTTTGTACCCTCGTTAATACCTCGCTCTTTACACTAAATCGTAAGTTTTGTCCCAATTCTTTTAGAATGACCCCTGAATCAGAAAGGCCGTAGAATAAATAGTTGAAATTACTAAAAATACTTTACCATAAAGAGCAAGGTATTTATCTCCTCCTAAATACCTCGCTCTTTATGCTAAAGTATTTTTAGAACCCCTCATATGCGTAATAATCTCTGTTCGTTTTAAGTTTCAATGCTACTTCTTCCTTTCATTTGAAAAAACGTTTTCATGTTTATTTTTCATTGTTTTCTTATAGTAATGCTAGAGAATCCTGCGCCCTTGTCATTGAATTTTTCTTCCCCCATGACAGATTCCTCCAAGGAAAGTTCCTCCAACATAGCCCCCTCTCCTCAGCCCCACCCCCAAACAAAATAAAATCCCCCTGAAAACGTCTGTACACTTCTCAATAACCATTACTATATGTAAACACTGGTCAAAGTTTGTAACTTGCAGCCCCTCCCCCAGGGATTGTGGGGGAGTAAATCATCCCCAAAGACATAGTTATTATGGTTTTCGACTATGCTGAACAAAATGGCTATCTCAAAATTTTGATCCGTTGACTTTGGGAAAAAAATGAGCGTGGGAGAGGGCCTAGACGCCCTCCAATTTTTTTGGTGACTTAAAAAGGGCACTAGAACTTTTCATTTCCGTTAGAATGAGCCCTCTTGTGACATTCTAGGACCATTTGGTTGATACAATGACCCCTGGGAAAAAAAACAAAAAACAAACAAACAAATAAACACGCACCCGTGATTTGTCTTCTGGCAAAAAATACAAAATTCCACATTTTTTTAGATAGGAGCTTGAAACTTCTACAGTATGGTTCTCTGATACGCTGAATCTGATGGTTTCATTTTCGTCAAGATCCTACGACTTTTAGGGGGTGTTTCCCCCTATTTTCCTAAATAAGGCAAATTTTCTCAGGCTCGTAACTTTTGATTGGTAAGACTAAACTTGATGAAACTTATATATTTAAACTCAGCATTAAAATGTGATTCTTTTGATGTAGCTATTGATATCAAAATTCAATTTTTTAGAGTTTTGGTTACTATTGAGCCGGGTCGCTCCTTACTACAGTTCGTTACCACGAACTGTTTGATAAGTTTCATCAAGATCAGTAATACCCATTGAAAGTTACGAGCCTGAGAAAATTTGCCTTATTTTAGAAAATAGGGGGAAACGCCCCCTAAAAGTCATACAATCTTAACGAAAATCACACCATCAGATTCAGCGTATCAGAAAACCTCATTGTAGAAGTTTCAAGCTCCTATCTACAAAAATGTGGAATTTTGCATTTTTGCCAGAAGACAGATCACGGATGCGTGTTTATTTGTTTGTTTTTTTGTTTGTTTTTTTTTTGTTTTTTTTCCAGGGGTGATCGTATCGACTGAGTGGTCCTAGAATGTCGTGAGAGGGCTCATTCTAACGGAAATTAAAAATTCTAGTGCCCTTTTTAAGTGACCAAAATAATGGGAGGGCACCTAGGCCCTCTCCCACGCTCATGTTTTCCCAAAAGTCACCGGGTCAAAATTCTGAGATAGCCATTTTATTCACCATAGTCGAAAAACCTAAGAACCATGTCCTTAGGGACGACTCACTCCCCCGCAGTCCCTGTGGGAGGGGCTGCAAGTTACAAACTTTGACCTGTGTTTACCTATAGTAATGGTTACTGGAAAGTGCACAGACGTTTTAAGGGGGATTGTTTTGGTTTAGGGGGGAGAGTGGAGGGGAGAGAGGTTACGTGGGAGGATATGTCCATGGAGAAACTTCTCATGGAGGAAGAAAATTTCAATGAAGGGGGCGCAGGATTTTCTAGCATTATTTGAAAAAACAATGAAAAAATAAATATGAAAAGTTTTTTTCTACTGAAAGTAAGGAGCAGCATTAAAACTTAAAACAAACAAAAATTATTACGCATATGAGGGGTTTACCTCCTCGTTATACCTCACTCTTTACGCTAAAGTATTTTTAGTAATTTCGACTATTTCTTCTACGGCCTTTGTGATTCAGTGGTCATTCTTAAGGAATTGGGACAAAATCTAAGCTTTAGTGTAAAGATCGAGGTATTGACGAGGGTTGAACCCCCTCATATAAGCAATAAAAACATACAAATATAGAAGTTCGTTCTGTAAGTTAATTCGTAAGTTACGTATATTTTTTACCAATGAAAAAGTTTGTAAAAAATTAAAAATTCTAGTTGCTTTTTTAAGTAATCAAAAACTTGGAGGGCAACTAGGCCTCCTCCCTCGCTCCTTTTTTCTCAAAATCTTCCAATTAATTGCAATTAACTAATATGCAAATTTCGTTTTAATTATTTATGTGCGGAGAGCCAAGATCAAAACATGCATTAATTCAAAAACGTCTAGAAACTAAATAAAAAAAAAACAAGTTTTTTAAATGAAAGTAAGGAGCAACATTCAAACTTAAAACGAACGGAAATTACTCCGTATATGAAAGGGGCTTTTCCTCCTCAACGCCCCGCTCTTTACGCTAAAGTTTCTTACTGTTTTAAAAATAGAGTTAAGAGAAAAAGTCAAACTTTAGCGTAAACAGCGAGGCGTTGAGGAGGAAAAGCCCCTTTCATATACGGATTAATTTCTGTTCGTTTTAAGTTTTAATGTTGCTCCTTACTTTCATTTCAAAAAACTTGTTTTTTATTTAATTTTTTTGCCAGAAGGCAGATCACGGATGCGTGTTTATTTGTTTGTTTTTTTCCCCAGGGGTGATCGTATCGACCCAGTGGTCCGAGAATCTTGCGAGAGGGCTCATTCTAACGGAAATGAAAAGTTCTAGTGCCCTTTTTAAGTGACCAAAAAAATTGGAGGGACCTAGGCCCCGTCCCACGCTAATTATTTTCCCAAAGTCACCGGATCAAAATTCTGAGATAGCCATTTTATTAAACGTAGTCAACAAACCTTATAACTATGTTTTTTGGGACGACTTACTCCCCCACAGTCCCCTTGGGAGGGGCCACAAGTTACAAAGTTTGACCAGTGCTTACATATAGTAATGGTTATTTGGAAGAGCACAGACGTTTTCTGGGGGATTTTTAGGTTGGGGGGGGGGGGTTGAGAAGAGGGGGATATGTTGGGGAAACTTTCCTTGGAGGAATTTGTCATGTGGGAAGAAAATTTTCATGAAGGGAGAGCAGGATTTTCCAGCATTATTAAAAAAAACAATAAAAAAATAAATATGAAAAAGTTTTTTCAACTGAAAGTAAGGAGAAGCATTAAAACTTAAAACGAATAGAAATTATTACGTGTATGATGTGCTCACCTCCTCCTAATACCTCGCTCTTTACGCTAAAGCATTTATAGTAATTTCAACTATTTATTCTACGGCTTTTGTGATCCAGGGGTCATTCTTAAGAAATTGGGACAAGATTTAAGCTTTAGTGTAAAGAGCGAGGTACTGACGAGTGGGTGAATCCCTTCATATACATAATAAAAACATGAGAATACAGAAGTTCGTTACGTAAGCTAATTTGTAAGTTACGTATATCTTTTACTAATAGACATTCGTAAAAAATTAAAAGTTATAGTTGTCTTTTTAAGTAATCAAAAAATCGGAGTGCAACTAGGCCTCCTCCCCCGCTTCTTTTTTTCTCAAAATCACTCGATCAAAACTACGAGAAAGCAAATTAGCCAAAAAAATAAATATGCAAATTTCGTTTTAATTATTCATCTGCGGAGAGCCAAAATCAAAACATGCATTGATTCAAAAACGTTCAGAAATTAAATAAAAAAAAAACACGTTTTTTTAACGGGAAGTAAGGAGCAATATTAAAACTTAAAACGAACAGAAATTACTTCGTATATGAAAGGGCTGCTTCTTCATCAACGCCCCGCTCTTTACGCTAAAGTTTTTTACTGTTTTAAAAAGTAGAGTTAAGAGAAAGAGTCAAACTTTAGCGTAAAGAGTGGAGTGTTGATGAGGAAGCAGCCCTTTCATATACGAAGTAATTTCTGTTCTTTTTAAGTTTTAATGTTGCTCCTTACTTCCCGTTAAAAAAAACTTGTTTTTTTTATTTAATTCATTAAAGCATCCCAGTTCCTTTCAATACAGCTTGCTGAATAATTTACCTACTTAAGCTTTTTTGCTATATAATAAAATAATCATTAGATTAGAAAAGATACTAGCTTTGAAAAAAAAAATAAAAACCAAAAGAAAAATAACTAGACAGTGAAAAACTACTAAAAATAATGAAAAATCATTAGTATTGGCAACGCTGCACAGACTCCCTTAGATTTTGGATAACATTGCACGATTGTCTTCTGTTACAAAAAATATCATACCATCATTAATTTGACTGAATTGTAATTTCAGTTCTGTAATTTGTTGATTAGACTTATTACTTCACTACAGAGTTGCCAACTGATGAAAAAAATCGTTAGATCTCAGTGATTTTTTGTGGTTTCTTCAATAATATAGAGATTTTTGTGCTGATTTAGTGATTTTTTTGTTTAAGCAATATAAAAATCACTAGAAATAGTGATAAATTACTAGGGTTTGGAACCCTGCTTCAATAATATCATTTCTTTTAGGTTACTGAAAGCCCGTTTATCAAACAGCAACCACCGCCATCTTCCTATAAACCAAGAGATGATGACTATGTAGGAGCAACAACTCAGTTTCCAGATAGTCTTCGCTCAAATCTGTTTGACAAGAATGACCGAAGAAACAACGAGATTCCTGCGCTGTATTTTCCACCAAATGAGAGAGATAGACATATATTGGACAATAATATTATTCCAAGAAAGCTTGCTATGAAAGGAAAACCTAAATGGGTTCTTGGTAAATGGGGCCAGGTCTGTATTTCACATAGTTACTTTGCTATCTTTTTTCCATTGCATAGTTGATTTAGCCTATTTACATTTCATACATATCTTACAACGGTTAAATAACAATATCAATTTTATTTATGGAACTTAATATGTTATTTTATTATGTTAATGAACAGAATCGTTATTGCATAAAGTTAATATTAGCTTATATGTTGGTGCTCTGGTAGCACAGTGGATCAATGCTCTGATAGGCAAGGTAGGGTCCAAGGACTGATCTCCCCCTCCGTCAAGACTAGGCATCACGCTTGCTACTTGTTCCTGCAAAAAAAAAAAAAAAAAAAAAAAAAAAAACAACCAGTAGCTTAAATATCAGTTCCACCTTACGTGCCAGCAATGGTTCTGGGGGATTTTTTTTTACCAGAGTGTATTTGTAGGATGATTCAGAAGAATTTTATCATTTGCCATCTTGACATGCAAGAGTGATTGCGGAAAAACACTTTACATAAAAAATATCATAAATCACTTTATATTAAGTACTTTATATTAAAAAGGTTAGGCCCCAATATTTGAGGAACAAACATGTTTTGGAAGTAAGATATTCAGAAACATTTACTTGTTAGCATATCCAAAATGGATCAAAATTGCATGTCTTTAAATTTTAATCTTCATTTCCGAATTTAAAGATCCTTTCCTTTTAATTCAATTCCACGAAAAAATAACATCTGAACTGAAAATCACTTCGTTGTACTAGTCTATTTACACACTGTCCTTTTAATTCTGCAGTTTTGTCTTGATTTGAAGACTGTTCACTACTTTTATAAGCCCGTTGAGACTGGAAATGACATCACATTTGAGAAAAATCCCTTATTTTGACCCTAAGCAAGGTCAAAACTGGTGAAGATATAATTAATATTTTTTATTTAAAGGACAAGATTCTATTGTTTTTGAAGGAAGTTGATTCCCAGCGCTTTGTGATAATAATTGGATTATGATAAAGAAAAAACAGTTAATATCATTTTTTTAAGCCCTATAGTAGCACAAAGGATTGATGCTGTGCTTCCCAAGGTGAAGCGGGTTCCAAGGAACAATCCGGGCTTCAGCAAGATCAGGTGATATGTTTTCTGCTTGTACCTGTAAAGAAAATCCAACAACTTCTACGGTGATCCCGCACTCTATGCACCAGCACTGGCTCTGGAGGGTCATTGTCTTTATTTTATCCATTTCGGATTATACCAATGTTATCAAATATCATCACATAGTATATCCTATGATAGTGTGTAATGTATTTGAAATTGGTGAAGTATTTAAGGGGGAATTTTATCCCTCTTGGAGAACGTAGGAAATATTTGGTGATTGAGGGATTGTCCCTTCAGTTACTCTATGAGTGGAGACAGTGATGAGTCTTTCATCATTTTAGGGGAATTAATTTTAAATATTTTTCCACAAAACATAAAGCAGAAATAAAGTTAAATAATCTTCTAAGTGTAAAACTACCACAAATCACTATCAATAAATAAATGAAACCCAAAACAAACAAAAATCAAACAGTTCGTGGTAACGAACTGTAGTAAGAAGCGACCCGGCTCAATAGTAACCAAAACTCCAAAAAATTGGAATTTTGATACCAATAGCTACATCAAAAGAATCTCATTTTAATGCTGATTTTAAATATATAAGTTTCATCAAGTTTAGTCTTACCAATCAAAAGTTACGAGCCTGAGAAAATTTGCCTTATTTTAGAAAATAGGGGGAAACAACCCCTAAAAGTCACAGAATCTTAACGAAAAAAACACCATCAGATTCAGCGTATCAGATAACCCTATTGTAGAAGTCTAGAGCTACTATCTACAAAAATGTTGAATTTTGTATTTTTTCCAGAAGGCAGATCACGGATGCGTGTTTATTTGTTTCTTTGTTTGTTTGTTTGTTTATTTTTTTCCCTAGGGGTTATCGTATCGACCCAGTGGTCCTAGAATCTTGCGAGAGGGCTCATTCTAACGGAAATGAAAGTTCTAGTGCCCTTTTTAAGTGACCAACAAAATTGGAGGGTACCTAGGCCCCCTCCAACGCTAATTATTTTCCCAAAGTCAACGGATCAAAATTCTGAGATAGCCATTTTATTCAGCGTAGTCGAAAAACCTTATAACTACGTCTTTGGGAACGACTTTCTCCCCTACAGTCCCCTTGGGAGGGGCTACAAGTTACAAACTTTGACCAGTGCTTACATATAGTAATGCTTATTGGGAAGTGTACAGACGTTTTCAGGGGGATTTTTTTTGGTTGGGGGGAGGGGTTTACAAGAGGGGGATATGTTGGGGGAACTTCCCATCGACGAATTTGTCAAGGGGGAAGAAAACCTTCATGAAGGGAGTGCAGGATTTTCTAGCATTATTTAAAAAAAAACAATGAAAAAATAAATATGAAAAGTTTAACCTTATAACTATGTCTTTGGGGACGACTTACTCCCCCAAAGTCCCCGTGGGAGGGGCTTCAAGTTACAAACTTTGACCAGTGCTTACATATAGTAGGGCTTATTGGGAAGTGTACAGACGTTTTCAGGGGGATTTTTTGGTTGGGGGAGGGGTTGACAAGAGGGGGATATGTCGGGGGAACTTTCCATCGAGGAATTTGTCATGGGGGAAGAAAATTCCTTGAATGGAGCGCATGATTTTCTAGCATTATTTAAAAAAAAACAATGAAAAAATAAATATGAAAAGTCTATTCAACTGGTCTATTCAATTTACTTGAAGGGAGCACAGGATTTTCTAGCATTATTTAAAAAAAAAACAATGAAAAAATAAATATGAAAAGTTTTTTCAACTGGAAGTAAGGAGCAGCATTAAAACTTAAAACGAAGAGAAATTATTATGCATATGAGGGGCTCACCTCCTCCTAATACCTTGCTCTTTACGCTAAAGTATTTTTAGTGATTTCAAGTATTTATTCTACGGCTTTTGTGATTCAGGGGTCATTCTTAATGAATTGGGGCAAAAATTAATCTCTAGCGTAAAGAACGAGGTACTGACGAGGGGGTGAACCCCTCATATATGTAATAAAAACTAATAAAAACATTCGTAAAAAATTAAAAGTTCTAGTTGCCTTTTTAAGTAACCAAAAAATCGCAGGGCAACATTCCTCCACCGTTCCTTTTTTTCTCAGAATAATTCGATCAAAACTATGAGAAAGCCATTTAGCCAAAAAAAAAAACTTGCAAATTTCGTGTTAATTATTCCTCTGTGGAGAGCCCAAATCAAAACATGCATTGATTCAAAAACGTTCAGAAATTAAATTAAAAATAAACAAGTTTTTTTAGCTGAAAGTAAGGAGCGACATTAAAACTTAAAACGAACAGAAATTACTTTGTATGTGAAAGGGGCTGCTTCCTCATCAACGCCCCGCTCTTTACGCTAAAGTTTGACTCTTTCTCTCAACTCTGATTTTTAAAACAGTAAAAAAACTTTAGCGTAAAGAGCGGGGTGTTGATGAGGAAGCAGCCCCTTACATATACGAAGTAATTTCTGTTCGTTTTAAGTTTTAATGTCGCTCCTTACTTTCAGCTAAAAAAACTAGTTTTTTTTATTTAATTACAATAAATGTCCAAGTCAAACTCAAAAACGAGCAAAAATTAGCATGATTAGGGCTGATAACCCGCGTCCCTTTTCAAGACCAGAACATAATTTACGCTTTACTGAAAAATAATATGCCGTGGATTGTCAGTTTAATTGAGATACAATGATACTTAATCCTTAAAGTTTGATAATAGTTTTCTGAAGTAAGAAAAGTGAAAACATTTAAAATGTATTTTGTTTCCAGTTTCAGTTTTTGTTTCAGTTAAAAGTTTCAACTTAATATCTTCATTGGATCTCGATATAACGCTAAGGTGTTTTATTGGCAACCATAAGCAAAATGCCTTTTGACTTGTTTTAAAGCAACATACAGTTTTAAAGCAAAATGGGCAAATACATAATTGTGGGGGGTCGGCTTGCCTAATATCTCTAAAGACGTAGTAGCTGGACCGTTCTACTATGCTGAGTAAAATGGCTGTCTCAAAATTTTGACTAGATGCCTTTTGAAAATGAATGGGTTTAAGAGAAGGGCTGCTTGCCTTCCAATCTCGGCGGTGCCCGTTATCGACCAACCATGACTGATCTTCTCTCTTTTTACTCTTAAAAAGGGTACCAGAACTTTTAATTTTGAATCGAATTAAATCCTTTAAAAGTTGCAATGATATTTCTAGCTATTATTGAGTGGTGCTGTCTATGATAGCACCTGTCAAACAGTTCGTGGTAACGAACTGTAGTAAGGAGCGACCCGGCTCAATAGTAACCAAAACTCTAAAAAATGGAATTTTGATACCAATAGTTACATCAAAAGAATCGCATTTTAATGCTGGTTTTAAATATATAAGTTTCATCAAGTTTAGTCTTACCCATCAAAAGTTACGAGCCTGAGAAAATTTGCGTTATTTTAGAAAATAGGGGGAAACGCCCCCTAAAAGTCATAGAATATTAACGAAATTCACACCATCAGATTCAGCGTATCAGAGAACCCTAGTTTATTTGTTTTTTTGTTTTTTTTCTTTTTCCCAGGGGTGATCGTATCGACCCAGTTGTCCTAGAATGTTGCAAGAGGGCTCATTCTAACAGAAATGAAAAGTTCTAGTGCCCTTTTTAAGTGACCAAAAAAATTGGAGGGCACCTAGGCCCCCTCCCACGCTAATTATTTTCCCAAAGTCAACGGATCAAAATTCTGAGATAGCCATTTTATTCAGCGTAGTCGAAAAACCTTATAAATATGTCTTTGGGGACGACTTACTCCCCCACGGTCCCCGTGGGAGGGGCAACAAGTTACAAACTTTGACCTGTGCTTACATATAGTAATGGTTATTGGGAAGTATACAGGCGTATTCAGGAGGATTTTCTTGGCTTGGGGAAGGGGTTGAGAAGAGGGGGATATGCTGAGGGAACTTTCCTTCGAGAATTTGTAATGGGAGAAGAAAATTTCCATGAAGGGAGAGCAGGATTTACTGGCATTATTTAAAAAAACAATTAAAAAATAAAAGGGAAAAAGCTTTTTCAGCTGGAAGTAAGGAACAGCAATAAAACTTAAAACAAACAGAAATTATTACCCATATGGGGGGCTCACCTCCTTCTAATACCTCGCTCTTTACGCTAAAGTATTTTCAATAATTTCAACTACTTATTCTACGGCTTTTGTGATTCAGGGGGTCATTCTTAATGAATTGGGATAAAATTTAAGCTTTAGTGTAAAGAACGAGATACTGACGATGGGGTGAATCCCCTCATATATGTAATAAAAACATGAGAATACAAAAGTTCTTTACGTAAGCTAATTTATAAGTTACGTAAATCTTTTACCAATAAAAAGATTCGTAAAAAATTAAAAGTTCTAGTTGCCTTTTTAATTCACCAAAAAATCGGGGGGCAACTAGGCTTCGTCCCCCGCTCTTTTTTTCTCAAAATCATTCGATCAAAATTATGAGAAAGCCATTGAGGCAAAAAAAAAAAAAAATATGCAAATTTCGTTTTGATTATTCCTCTGCGGAGAGCCAAAATCAAAACATGCATTGATTCAAAAACGTTCAGAAATTAAATAAAAAAAAAAGTTTTTTTAACTGAAAGTAAGGAGCGACAGTAAAACTTAAAACGAACAGAAATTACTTCGTATATAAAAAGAGGCTGCTTCCTCATCAACACCCCGCTCTTTACGCTAAAGTTTTTTACTGTTTTAAAAAGAAGAATTGAGAGAAAGAGCCAAACTTTAGCGTAAAGAGCGAGGCGTTGATGAGGAAGCAGCCTCTTTTTATATACGAAGTAATTTCTGTTCGTTTTAAGTTTTACTGTCGCTCCTTACTTTCAGTTAAAAAAACTTTTTTTTTTATTTAATTCCCTATAAGTTTCATCTTACTACCCTTAGCGTCATTAGTTAAGGCAGGACGGACTCTCAAAGAATCTTCCTATATCTCCCATGTTAAACATTTGGAGTTTGCCTGACGTTCTTGAATTAGTGATTTTGGCGGTTTTTATGTCAATAGAAGTAAAAAAAAATCTGGTGAATATTTTGGCCTAATCAAATCTTAAAGCCGACAATGATTATTTTTATAATTCCAAAATAATTATAAAACCTATTTCGGGTCTGAATTCTAGATTGCTATGCTTGACATTGTTGTTGTAGGGTATCAAAAAATAGAGTAAAAAATTTTCTATTCAACAATCAGAAACTTATTTCTATAATATATACCTCCTGGCTGCAGTCTCTTCAAATACTTTACATATTTGTGTTCCGAAATCAAAATTCCCCTCAAAAGGTTAGATTGAGCTGTAATCGGAGCATCTAAGAATGCATAAATCAAACAGTTCGTGGTAACGAACTGTAGTAAGGAGCGATCCGGCTCAATAGTAACCAAAACTCTAAAAACGGAATTTTGATAACAATAGTTACATCAAAAGAATCGCATTTTAAAGCTGATTTTAAATATATAAGTTTCATCAAGTTCAGTTTTACCCATCAAAAGTTACGAGCCTGAGAAAATCTGCCCTATTTTAGAAAATAGGGTGAAACACCCCCTAAAAGTCATAGAATCTTAATGACATCACACCATCAGATTCAGCTTATCAGAGAACCCTATTGTACAAGTTCCAAGATCCTATCTATAAAAATGTGGAATTTTGTATTTTTTGCCAGAAGACAAATCACGGATGCGTGTTTATTTGTTTGTTTTTTTTTTGTTTTTTTTTTTCTTTTTCCCAGGGGTGATCGTATCGACCCAGTGGTCCTAGAATTTTGCGAGAGGGCTCATTTGAACGGAAATGAAAAGTTCTAGTGCCCTTTTTAAGTGACCAAAAAAATCGGAAGGCACCTAGGTCCCCTCCCAAGCTCATTTTTTTCCCAAAGTAGTCGGATCAAAATTCTGAGATAGCCATTTTCTTCAACATAGTCGAAAAACCTTATAACTATGTCTTTTGGGACGACTTACTCCCCCACAGTCCCCGTGGGAGGGGCTGCAAGTTGCAAATTTTGACCAGTGTTTTACATATATTGATGGTTATTGGGAAATGTAGAGACGTTTTCAGGGGGATTTTTTGGTTGGGAGGGGGGGTTGAGAAGAGGGGGCTATGTGGGGGAAATTTTCCATGGATGAATTTGTCATGGGGGAAGATTTCCATAAAGAGGGCGCAGCATTTTCTAGCATTATTTAAAAAAAAATGAGAAAATAAATATGAAGAAGTTTTTTTCAACTGGAAGTATGGAGTAGCATTAAAACTTAAACTGAACAGAAAATATTACGCATATAAGGGGTTCACCTCCTCCTAATACCTCACTCTTTACGCTAAAGGATTTTTAGTAATTTCAACTATTTATTCTACGGCCTTTTTGATTCAGGGGACAAATTTTAAGCTTTAATGCAAAGAGTTATTGACGAGGTATTGACGAGTGGGTGAACCTTCTCATATACGTAATAAAAACATAAGAACATAGAAGTTTGTTACGTAAGCTAATTCGTAAGTTACGTATATCTTTTACTAATGAAAACGTTCGTAAAAACTAAAAGTTCTAGTTGCCTTTTTAAGTACCCAAATAATTGGAGAGCAACTGAGCCTCCTTCCCCTCCTTTTTTCGCAAAATCATTCGATCAAAACTATGAGAAAGCCATTTAGCCAAATAAATAAATATGCAAATTTCACTTTAATTATTCATCTGCGGAGAGCCGAAATCAAAACATGGATTAACTAAAAAACGTTCAGAAATTAAATAAAAAAAACAAGTTTTTTTAACTGAAAGTAAGGAGCGACATTAAAACTTAAAACGAACAGAAATTACCCCGTATATTAAAGGGGCTGCTCCTTCTTCAACGCCCTGCTCTTTACGCTAAAGTTTTTACTGTTTTAAAAAGTAGAGTTGAGAGAAAGAGTCAAACTTTAGTGCAAAGAGTAAGGTGTTGAAGAAGGAGCAGCCCCTTTCATATACGGGGTGATTTCTGTTCGTTTTAAGTTTTAATGTCGCTCCTTACTTTCAGTTAAAAAAAATTTGTTTTTTTTATTTAATTACACCAAGGGACTAACCACTCGGATTGCTCAGGAGCGATTCTGTCAAGCATTAATTAGTTGTAACCTGTTTAAACAGAGTCTAGAGAAGAAGTAGGGTGCAGACACCAAACTGCCAGTTAATAAATATATAAGAAAATTGTATTGTATAAATAATTAAGGATAAGCTGCGTCTAATCCTAGAGATAAATTGAACACAGCACAAGGGCCGAATAAGAAGCAAAGATTTTATTTTAAAAAGAATAATTTATCGTTTTGGCTATTATTGTACCGTTAAAATAAATTCAGGACAAAATTATATATTGTAGTATAAGTACAATTTTGCATAATCTTCTACTGAAATAAGAACTAAAGATATATAAAACGAGCTAATTAATTACTAATGTGAATGAAACAAAATGTCCCCAGAGTATTTAAATTTGTTATAGCAAGACTCGAGTGTTGCTGTAGAACTACCAAAGCAAACTACAAAAGCAGTCAATGACCAGTCTCGAGTCCAAGGCCTTTCCAAGAAACAATTCAACCCCTTAGTAAATAAACCCCGATAAAAATGGCCACAACCCTAATAAAATTCTTATATAGCTCTTGTTATTGACCACAGTAACATGGGAAAAAAAGAGTTAAGCGAGGGCTCAATTTGCCAAATGTGCAGGCCCATCGTGAAAAGATGAAATTAAATTATCGTGTTAGAGGCAGACCGCGTTTACCAAAATATTTGTTAGAAGGCTTAACTGTTGCTTCGGTTCACGACGCATCAAGTTCTGAAGAAATTGGAACTTGCTTGGAAGAAATTGCGTTGAAAGTTATCACTTCTGGAAGAAACTTGGGGTCAGACCTTCTAAAAGGCTCACGCTGGATTGTGGATCTACCTTACCTTTTTGAGAATTATGAAAAGCTTGTGATTCGCCACATGTAAGTTTTTTCTTTGTCTTTCATTTTAGGTCATTGATTTACTGCTATCAAAATTACTAGAATGGGGTATTATTCTGGGTTACAATTAACACAACTTGTACCTTAGTAATTCTTGATAATTGTCTTTTCTGCTATAGAGAAAGAATGTTCGATAAATTTTAAAGATATTTTCATCCCAAAACAACATAACGCTCCGACGGTATCTGCTTAGGTTGGTTTAATTTCACTATTGTTGGTTTTACCAACAATTTAAAGCTTATATTGAATAATCGGCAGTTGTTTCGCTATTTCTTTAGCAATCTCAACTTAGTACTCAAGTTCTGGCTCTTCTCTTGTCATATTTCACGGGTTATCTATGACATTATTTTCAATCTACGGTTTAGACAAGACAAGATTTATTTCTACAAAACGGCTATCACAAGCCCAAAAGGGCCAAATTCACACTTTAGTGTCAATAAAAAAATTTTAAAAATGGTGAGTGTCAATCAGTAACAAATATCAAACCAGTTTAAACTCATAAAATTGCAATCAGTAAAAAAGTCAAACGATAAAAAGTCGTAAATTAAAACCGGGAAAACAAATTTAAACAAAATGAAAATTTAGTTTAACTAGCAAGAGTTGTAAAGTTTGCAATTGCAAAATAAGCATTAAAACTACAAGTTAAAAGTGGAGTGAGAAGAGGGGAAAGTTACTAATTTAAAATTCCAACTATGTGAAGGATGAACGTTCTTCTATATCTTTCAGTGGAAACTCTTATTGGGGCAAGAAGGGGGATTTTTGTTGAAATAGAACATGGGGCAGTGGTGGATGCAGGGGGCGCCCTCCCCCTGACATAGTAGTAGATTTGTGGTTGGGACCGCTTGTTCTGGTTCTGTTTGGGACGAAAATTTTTTTTTTGTATTTGGTTTTTAATTGTCGAGTTTTTAGTAAGTTCTAGTTACTTTTGTCGAGTTTTACAAGGTTTCAGTTACTTTTTGCAGTCTCTGTTAGATTTTTATTAATGACGAATGTCCCCAAAAAGTATTTAATTAAATTTAAGTTTATCAAGGGAATCTGTCCGTATTACCACAAATGCCAACTGGGAGGCGGAAATCTTCATTCGTAAGGAGGGGAGATTTAAAATTCTGACTTAATCTGCTGCTAATAGCAACATTAAGAAATCATTATATTTCTATTTCTTTGTTCTATTTTTCCTGCTAAACTATCAAACGAACTATTATTTAATGTTTAATCAACAATTAGTTGAAAAGAATGTATGGTACCAAAATATGGTACTAATTTTCTTTTTGACAATACAAAGTTTAACTAACTCACTATAGTCGCCAGAAGTGCAAATGCTACAAATTATGCAGAAAAGATAAAATATAATATTTTTTTGTAGAGGGTGAATTAACTTTTAATTGTTTTTATGGCGAGGTGGTTCTTATAAACTTACTTTTTTTGTATCAATATTTCTAATTGATTTTAATTTCAATAGAACTCATCAGATTTTATATTAAATAAAAGTCCATGTCCACTACCTACCTACGACTTAGAAATTGTTTTAATTCCCTTTAAATTGCTGGTTTTTCTTTGTCCACAAGTTTATCGGAGCAACCTTTTATGTGCCCCCCCCGAAAAAAATAAAAAAATCCTGGATTCGCCCCTGACGTGGCGGCTGGGTAAATGTTCACTAGGGAAAAGAGAACTAGTACAAGCCTTATGCACGGTATTGTTGGCAAAACACAAGGAAATTTGTACTCTCATTTCCTTAAGGAGGACTAGATTTGCTCTCTGAAGAAGGGAAATGTAAGGCCCTTTACCCTGTTTGAAAATAATTCTTAGACACATTTTTTGAACTGCTTCTATTCTGTCCCACAATTCATTGACTAAATTTGATGAAACTTATATATTTAAAATCAGCATAAAAATCCAATTCTTTTGATATATCTTTTAGCATCGAAATTCCGTTTTTTAGAGTTTCGTTTACTATTGAGTCGGGTCGACCGTTTTTTAGTTAATCCATGTTTTGGTTTTTCGGCTACGCTGAATAAAATGGCTATCTCAGAATTTTGATCCGATGACTTTGGGAAAATAATTAGCGTGGGAGGGGGCCTAGGTGCCCTCCAATTTTTTTGATCACTTAAAAAGGGCACTAAAACTTTTCGTTTCCGTTAGAATGAGCCCTCTCGCAACATTCTAGGACAACTGGGTCGATGCGATCACCCCTGGGAAAAAAAAAACAAAAAACAAACAAACACGCATCCGTGATCTGCCTTCTGGCAAAAAATACAAAATTCCACATTTTTATAGATATGAGCTTGAAACTTCTACAGTAGGGTTCCCTGATACGCTGAATCTGATGGTGTTTTTTCGTTAAGATTCTATGACTTTTAGGGGGTGTTTCCCCCTATTTTCTAAAATAACGCAAATTTTCTTAGGCTTTTAAATTTTGATGGGTAAGACTAAACTTGATGAAACTTATATATTTAAAATCAGCATTGAAATGAATTCCATATCTTAGAGTTTTGGTTACTATTGAGCCGGGTCGCTCCTTACTACAGTTCGTTACCACGAACTGTTTGATACATCCCAATAACCAATACTATATTTATACAATTGACAAAGTTCATAACTTGCAGCCAGTCATCTGGGTACTGTGGGGGTCAAGCTTTTCTCAAAGATATAGTTTTAAGATTTTATTACTTTGCTGAACAAAATGGCTATCTTGAAATTTTGATGAGATGACTTCGGGAAAAATGAGCGTGGTAGGGGCCTTAGTTTCCCATCAATTTTTTGTCACTTAAAACGGGCACTAAAAGTTTTAATTTCCGTTAGAGTAACCCCTGTCACGACATTCTAGAACCACTGGATCGATAAAATCACCCCTGGAAAAAAATAAAGGAAAAAAAAAGTTCGATACAACGAACTGTTTGAAAATCACTTTCATAATTCAAATGTAAAAAGTAATACACTGGATAGAAACGTAGTCAATAGGTCTTGAAACTTATCAAACAGTTCGTGGTGATGAACTGTAGCAAGGAGTGACCCGGCTCAATAGTAACAAAACTCTAAAAAACGGAATTTTGATACCAATATATACATCAAAAGAATCGGATTTTTTTCAATAGTGATTTTAAATATATGTTTCATCGAATTTAGTCTTACCCATCAAAATTTACGAACCTGAAAAATGTGCCTTTTTTTGAGAAAAAGAGAAAACGCCCTCTTAAAGTCATAGATTCTCAATGAAAATCACACCATTAGAATCAGCGTATCAGAGAACCCTACTGTTGAGGTTTCAAGCTAATATCTGCAAAAATGTGAAATTTTGTATTTCTTGCCAGAAGAAAGATCACGGATGTGTGTTTATTTTCTTTTTCAGGGGTGATCATATCAACTCAATGGTCCTAGAATTTCAAGAAAGGGCTCATTTGAACTGAAATTAAGAGTTCTAGTGCTTCTTTCAGTGACCCAAAAAATTGAAGGGCAGCTAGGCCCCCATCCACGCTCTTTTTTCCCCAAAGTCACCGGATTAAAATGTGAAAATAGCCATTTTGTTCAGCATAGTCAAAAATCTAATACGCAATGTCTTTGAGGACAATTTGATTCCCCACAGTTCGCGGGGAAAGGGCTACAAGTTATGAACTTTGCCCATTGTACACATATATTATTGGTTATTGGGAAGTATACATACATTTTCATGGAGGATTTTTTTGTGTTTTTGTGGGGGGGGCAGGGGGAGGGTTTTACATGAAAGGATCTTTCTATGGAGGAATTTATCATGGGGGGAAGATAATTTCAATGAAGGGGGTGCTGGATTTCCCAGCATTATTTAAAAACAATGAGAAATGAAATAAAAAGCAAGTTTTTCTTAACTGAAGGTAAGGAGCAACATTGAAACTTTAAACCAACAGAAGTTATTACGTATACAAGGAAGTTTGTCCCTCCTCAATACCTCGCTCTTTACGCTAAAAGATTTTAAGTAATTTCAAAAGAGCTATGTATTCTAATTAAACGGCCTTTGTGATTCAGGGGCTATTCTTAAATAATTGGAACAAATTTTGAACTTCAGTGTAAAGAGCAAGTTTTCGATGAGGGCGAGAACCCTCATATACATAATAAAAATATACGAATATAGAAGTTCGTTACGTACGTTAATTTATAAGTTACGTATATTTACAAATAATAAAAATGTTTGTAAATAAAGTTTAAAGTTCTAGTGGCCTTTTTAATTAGCCAAAAATTGGAAGGCAACTAGAACCCTCCTCCGCCCTTTTTTTCTCGAAATCGTCCGATCAAAACTTTGAAAAGCCATTGAGCCAAAAAAATAAATAAAAAATAAAACTAACATGCAAATTCCGTTTTAATTATTCATGGACGCTGAGCCAAAATAAAAAAATGTATTAATTTAAAAATGTTTAGAAATTAAAAACAAAAAATTTCAACTGAAAGTAAGGAGCAACATTAAAACTTAAAACGAACAGAAATTATTACGTATATGACTGCGTTTGTCCTCTCCTCAATACCTCACTCTTTACGCTAAAGTATTTTTAGTAATTTAAAAATAGCTATTTACTCTAATTAAACGGCCTTTGTGATTCAGGGGTCATTCTTAAAGAATCAGAACAAAATTTGAGCTTTAGTGTGAAGAACTAGGTGTCGATGAGGGAGTGAACTCTACCATATACATAGTAAAAATATACAAATATAGAAGGTCATTACGTAAGCTAATCTGTAAGTTACGTATATTTATTACTAATAAAAACCTTTCTAAGTTAAATTAAAAGTTCTAGTGACCTTTTCAATTAACCAAAACAATTAGAGGGGAACTAGGCCCCCTCCCCACCCCTTTTTTCTAAATCGTCCAATCGAAACTTTGAGAAAGCCATTTAGCCAAAAAAAACATATGCAAATTTGTTTTAATTATTTATGTATGGTGAGCCAAAATCAAAAACTGCAAACTGCATTAATTCAAAAACGTTCAGATAATAAATAAAAAAATGAGTTTTTTAAACTTAAACTAAGGAGCAACATTTAAACTTAAAACGAACAGGAACTATTTCGTACATGAAAGGGACTGTCCCCTCCTAAAGGCCCGCTATTTAAGCTAAAGTTTGACTCTTTTTCATAACTCTACTTTTTAAACAATAAAAAATTTTAGCGTAGAATTGCCGCAATTCATTCTATTTACAAAGCTAATGGATAAATTATTTTATTTAAACTATGTATTAGTTTATTGATCCGAAGTTTGGGTCTCTGAGGGCAGTGTTTAATGCTTAGCATAGTAGTACGTGTATATTACATATTTCAACTGATATTATTATAAGTATGTAGAAGCAGTGATATGTATACATAAATATTAGTATTGTAGCAAAGGTATATATCAAAATTTTAGAATCTATAGTTTCTATCTCCTTGAAACGCTTCTCCTTGTCCTCACCCTTTCAAATCCCAAGGAAGGTTAATAAGGAGGCTCCAGAGGGCTAACCCCGCTTCCTCCGAAAATGCACATCGAATACTGTTTTTTTATTCCTTCTAAAAATGAAAACATCTCCAAATCAAGAGCTTTTATCATAATCTCCTCCCCTCCCTAGTAAAAAAGCTAACAGTCACATGACAATGTTCTACAACAGGAACTTGGTTTCTAAGATAAAAAAGAACTAGCAAGAATATTACTAATATGATTAAAAACTAGTAAACTTGTAAACTAGTAAAAATAGTACTAGTAAAATTTAAACTAGCTACAATTTTACTATTATTAATTAATAAACTAGTAATTATTGATGTTTTACAGTGTTCTAGAACATGTGGTGGTGGAGCCAAGAGGAGAAAAGTTGTGTGCCAGGATATTGACGGTTTTGAGTCTATAGAATGCTCATCGGTAAGGCCTAGGGATACAGTACCATGTAATTCAGATCCGTGTCCTGAGTGGAGAGTCTCACCTTGGAAAGAAGTAAGTGGCATTGACATGTGTAATCAAGCACACAAACTAATATAAACACTATACTGGGGTGCACTCGTCAAGGTGAAACGTCAATAGGGGATTTTCATAGACAACAACTGAAAATTATAAATCATTAAAAATACTCGGATATGACTTAAATGTAGAGATAATTTTACAGTACAAACACAAAAAGGAAATTTCTGTTTCTGTTTGAAAACCTAACTGTAAAAATGTTTCAACCATTCTTTTGAAAAAAAAATATTTTTGGATTTTTTTTTTAATTTTTCAGTGAAAGTCACTTTTGACCAGGCGTTTCCTCGGTTCCTTTTACGTTTTATTTTCTGAAAATAAATAACTTCCGTGTTCTACGACAGTTGGCAGATCAAGGGGGCTGGGTTCCTGCCCCCCACCCACCCAAGATTTTTTCTGGCACTCACTTTTCCTGTTTTTTTTTTCATTCTTTTTTAAGAATAAATTTTTCAATTTGGTCAATTATTGGCACCTTTGTCACATTGGACCCCCTAAGGTTTTGCTCATTGGTGCCCTTTTCACATTGGACCCCTCCCAATATTTTGCTCTAGATCCGCCCCTGACGACAGAAAGGTAAATTTTAGATTAGATTTTTGTAACAGGCTACTAAAGTTGAAATCAATTGTGTAGGGTGGTTTCTTTTTTCCCAATTTTTTTTCGGGAAATTCATAGATTCAAACTAGAAGATTGAGGGATTATGGAAGCAGTGAAACATGGACAGGTTTCCTATATTTTTGCAGCTACTAGTAGGTCCTACAATAAACTTTATTTTAGCATTTTATAATTTTATTTGCTGAGTCTTTTACAGTTTCATGTTGATCACACTTTTCCAAGAAGAACTCTTGATTGGCTTTACATGATTATTTTTCATTGATGTTGGTTGCTTTTATTGTTCGGGTCCTTCAAAACTCTGATTATTTCAGTGTACTTTTTGGTTATTGTATAGCTAGTATGGTAAAACCTTTGTTTATGTTATAGATATGTAAACGATAAATTAAATATTATAAATATAATATAAATATAATGTGAATTTTTTAAAAAATAATAAATGATCATTTTTATGTTTACCTTATTCATGTTTCATCATCGGTGAAGACATAGTTGTCTTAAACTAGAATAATTTATTGTAGCATACTTTTAGTAAAATTTACATTATTCTCGGACAGATATAATTCTTTAAATTTTAGGCTATAATACATATCATTGTGAAATGTTGAACCATATTATTAATGCCGATACTGGAATGACCAACTGTATCTAAGAATTACATAAAATATTATCGAAGGATATTTGATACGACACGAAGAAAAGTTCACAGAAAGAAAAATTTACACAGAATGAATTGAATTAGGAAATTAAAAGGTCCTAATTATCTTTAGTTTGAAATTTAATTCAATCTGTCCCAACAAACAATTTACTTTTTTTAGCTTACAGAGCACCCTATCGTTTTGTTTATCCGTTTTTTTTTTATTGACTTATTTGAAAATTTACTTTTTCTGTAGAACAAATCGATTGTTCCTTGAAAGTGTCATTATTATCTTTAAATTATGATTCAAGTCAACGCCTTCGAATTTATTATCTGCATTTTTTTTCTTTTTTAGCTTAGAAAGTACTTATGGTTTTATCTAGCCTTTTTTTTTTACCGGCCTATTTGAAATTCCTGTTTTTCTGCAGAACAAATAGATTGTTTATTCAAAATGATTTTAAATTCTCGTAAATACAAACCTTCATCACAATATGATTGTCAAACGTAATTTATATTATGATCTTAAACAGCCTAAAAAAATCGAATAAATAATAGAACACCTTAAATAGTTTTAAAACGGTTTAAAAGAATGGTTTAGGGGAGAAGTAAGTGTCGGGGGGTTTCAAATGAAATATGCTCTTATTTTTACATACCAGCAAAATATCTCCAGCTCGATGTGTTCTTTTCCTATTGTATACTTTCCTTCTATTCTTCTTCTTTAATAAAAATTTTAGCTTTCTAATTTTCACCATAAAATATCTTTGCTTGATTGATTTATTTCTGTCTCTTACTAACATATTTTGGATGTAGATTTGACCTAAAATGCCTCGTTTTTGCTTAGTGCAACAAGCCGTGTGGTGGTGGTTTTGAACAACGCATCATTGAATGCCAAGATCATTTGGAAAAGACAGTAGCCGACATAAGGTGTGAGGCGCGAACGCGACCTGAAGAGCGGCGCGTTTGCAACTTGCACGCTTGCAACTCTTCTCAAACATTCTCCTGGAGGACTGGAGTTTGGAATCAAGTAAGAAGAACTGAAGTCTTCTTTAAATTTAGTGGTTTTGCTTTTAATTCTTCTAGTTTTGTCAGTAGAGGAATTATAGTAGTTCCAAGTGTTTGCTGTGAATTTTTAAAATGTATAGCTCATTCATTTTTATTATTTGCATTTACATGCCCTTTCTTTAAAATTAGACTGTAAGTTCAGTCTAGTTTAACATAAAACATCGTACAAGTTTCATTTTCAAGAAAGTAGGTTTGAAACCCTTAATTAAGTTGGGCGTAAATCGCTAAAAGTAATTCATACAGCAAGAATGAAAAATCATGCCTTTAAAAGTGTTTTAGGTTTTGAATGCTTTAATTAGCTGCTGTAATATATCAATAGTTCAAGTATTGAAGCTGTTTGATTAATATTTTGTTTCGCCTTGGAGGATAAAATAAGGAAATAGGGTAATAAGGGTAAAATGCGGGTAATAAGGGTAAAATGCGCATTTTATTTCATATTTAGTTTGTGTTTCTATTTAAAATATCCGTGGTGGAGTCTTTAAATGCCAGTGTTAATTTAATAGCCGAGACCAACAAGTAAAATTTTCATTATCATTATTTTGAAGCTGCATTGCTGAAGCCTTTAAATCCTGCCATACGCCTATTGAGATAATAAATTATTAGTCATGCTTATCAACAAAGTTGATTGCTGACTACTGGTTTATTCGTTTGACTTCTGTGGTCTCTAAATTAGTTTGTAGATACATAGATTTCCAGGATGAAGAATGATGGTTATTGCTTTCTAACTAATGATTTTGAATTTTTCTTTATTATTATTTTGTGACCAAGTTCTTTCATATGCCTAATATATTTAATAGGTCAAATCGAAAGAATACATATAAATCAACAAAATGAAGCATTTATTTTTTCCAGGGGCCTCATTCCTATGAGGCCCCATTCCTATGGGGCCTACATATGATTCTATTAGGTATCAGAGCCTGAGTGATCCTGGCATTTGTGACTTCTAAATAGCTTATGATTAAACTGTGGGTTGGTCTTTTTTCTTGTAATCCTATATAAATTTTATGGTTAATTCAAGGACTGTTAAATTTTATTGAAAACAACAGGGGAGCTGTGATTTAGCATTGTAATTAAGCATTCTATAAATATGGGTTAAAGATGTAATTTTCTTTTTTTTTCGGAAAATACAAAATTAAAACTATTTTAATCTTGAACTCCATGGAAATTTGTTTGTTCTTGGTTTTCTTCCTAAGGAAACGTCCTGATCGTGTATTGTATTTGAGAGTAAAATCACAATATTCAAGCTGGAAATATGCCAACATATATACGAATTTTTGCATCCAGTGCATTCCCTTTGATCCATTTTCCAAATAAGGTCATTCAACTTTCTAAATTTTAAATCAGGGAAGAATGCAGAGATATAACTCCAGAGCTTTGAGCAGAAACAGAACGCTACACTGTACACACTACTACTACTTCTACAACTAATAACTCACTACAGCAACAAACCTCTTGAAAAATTCAAATTTCCCACCCACCTTCCCACCCAATGTGGGAATGGCCTGCTTTTCGTTAGACCCCAGATGGATGGTAGAAAAAGACAATCTTAGGTAAATTTTCATAATTCATCCGCAAAACGTTTCCTAGCTATCTGAACCTTTCTCTCATTATCCTTTTCTTCTACACTTTTTAGCTGTGAAAAAACACCCTGGTCTTAGCTGCTGTACTTCTTACATCATTACTGCATCCACCCTCTTTATAGTATAGCTATCCCCTTGATCGATCTTTCGTTACCCGACACCACCTCGTCACCTTCATTTTTTCCTAGTCTGATGGACTTAGTCTTCTAACTGTCAATTTTCGGACCTATTCTTACACACAGAACGCCCAAAACATCTATCTGGCACACTCAAATCATCGGGACTATCATCAGCATCAGTCTAAGAGAGTTTTACAGTCCCATTTGATTCAATTAGCATTTGGCGTATTCCTTTGGACAAGTTCCATCAAAGTGATCCTTTTAAATTAGGATAGAACGCAACTATGCTTAACTCCTTATCAAATATGAAACTAGTTACTCGCCTCATTTCTTATCTTTACCGCAGCCATATTCTGCTCGCATATAGCACTAATCACTTTAATATATTTATCTGGTATACCATACAAGGATACGACCTTCACTAGAGCTCTGGCTGATAGAAACACTTGTTCATAATGTATAATCTGGGGACTAAAGGGGTCTTATGATTCAGGCGCTTCTCAACTATAGATCTAATAGTGAAAATTAGTCGACTCGTCCTCCTGACTTTATAAAGCCACTCTGGTCTTCTCCGAAAACTTTACCTACCAGATCTTTAAATCTAAAAAAGTATTAGACAATTAGTTATTTGCCTCCTTTATAGTCAAAGCTAAGAAAAATACGGCATTGGAATTTACAGACCTTACCGGCGGTGCTGATATACGTTTCTTGGCCCTTCAGCCAGGAAGTGCATTGGGATGCTGGGGGCCAGCCATCCTGTGCTTTCACACACCCTTCCTGTTTACCTTCCCCAGATTACTCCAGGTACCCATTTACAGTTGGGTTGACTCTGGCTGAGCTTACAGAGTCACGCCACTGACCCCCGTCCCAGACCAAATAAATTTGATGCACTGGGATTCTAACCCTTGCCCTCTCGGGCAAAGGATCCTAAATCACGCGCACCAATCCGCTCGGCTACGACGACCAATAGTCCAAGCTTTTATATCTATAATTGCCATAATTACTCGTAACCCCTTTCTTAAAAAAGAGTATAATCAAAGTTTTTCTCTTCTTCCCTAGGTATTTCCCTTTTTCTAAAATTATTTTCACAATGGTGAGTATGTTATCTCTAAGTGCACTGCAATCTTCTTTCACAAACCCATTTAACACATTATCAGAACCTGAGGCCATGTTATTTTTCAATGCTTTTAGTATTGTCTTTAACTCTTCTTCGTGAAAGCACTCTTCATTTACTTCTAAATTTTCACATACTTTTTATTCTTTTCTCTGTCAGTTCTTGCACCTTTATGACGGTCTAACATATTTTCAAAATATTCTGTGCATCTTTCTTTTACCCTCTTCTCATCACTAATTGAGACCCCGTTTCTGTTTTTAAATGGGACGAGTCACGTTGACTACTCCCTCTGAATTTATTAGCATGCCAACACATCAAAAGGACCTCAAGCAAAACCTGCGAAAATATACACGAGTCAAAAGCTCTTGCAACATCGAGTACACATAAGGAAATCACTATCCATTGCCACGACTTCCCCACTCCTTAATTCATATTTTAATGCTTTATCAATTCTTCTTAGATTCGTCTTATTTCATATCATCTGTCACTGAAATACTTCTTGTGGAAGTCCCTCATCTTCTTTAGTAAAGTTAAAGCAATTTCACTAATATTCCTAGCTGCGTTTCTAATTTTCTTCCTTGAGACACTATCTGCTAGTTCACAAATTATTTTTCTAAAATTATGCCATCTATTTTCTACACTACCAAATTTTAGACTCTTTATTAAATATTCAACAATTCATGAAAATATTTTCTCAAATTCTGATTCTGGACTCTTCCAATGACATAACTTCTAGGAATATGAAAGTAGATATCCTTCCTAAAGTTCAATTTTGACGACTGTAGACACTACCAGATGGTTATCTTTACACATCCATAACAACCCTCCTATTTACCCTAGTATCATGTGCAAATCTTACCATTCTTCGATTTACAATAAAATAATCATAAGATTGGACCTATTAAAATTATTTGATCTTAGAAATAAACCAATTGCGTAAGCCTATTCCATTCTTATCGAGTTATAAAAAAAAGTATTATGTGGCAAGATAGGAATCTTGAATGTAGGGCATTGAAAAGGAAGAGAACATTGATGCAAAAAAAAGAATATATATTCATAAGACAGCTTCATTTTTACGTATTAAATATTTCTTTTGTGGCTTGAATGTTAGAGGAAATGTTGCTTTTCAAAATATACGCTGTTTCTAGTAAGGATGGGAGAGTTTAGTTTCTCGTGATTAACTTTTTACGAAGAGAAATGGATCGTCATAAATGGTTTTATTCCTTTAACAAGCATAAAATCATTTTGCATAACAATTTAACTGACAATATCAGAAACACTGCTACAAAAGCAATGGATTACTTGTGTAAATTTATACCCATACATGTAGATATGTGCATAAATGATGCGTACATTTTATAATTTTACTGTCATGTTCCTCCTACACTTACACCATCACAGTTGTGTTCAGTAAAACAGAGAACAAATAATTTTTCATGGTGTTTAGGAGTGACAGAGTCGTATGTTTGCCCCGTTTTACTGTACTTGCTTCTTGTAAACAGAAAATAATTCCTCTGACCAGTAGAAACTGTTCGATGATAGAGTTCAGCTTTGTGGAAAAGTCTTAGATATCAAGTAGCAAGAGTTAAAAAGATAACAACCTTTTATTCAAAGATGAAATTACGAATTTCCGATAAATGCTGTAGGGATATTTCAGCTGTTTTTTTTTTCTCCCATCCTCTCTTACTTGCAATGTAGGTGTCTTCAAGAAAAGACACATTTAAAAAGCATTCCATTTCGACTTTAAATTTATATTTTCTACTTAAGCATTACACAAATAGTACATGTTTCTCGGTAATAAGGAAATAATTCTTGTGACTACTAAGAACTGTTCGAGCTAAAATTTAATTTGTAGAAAATTCATAGATGACAAGTAGCAGGAGGTGCTCTTTTAGCCAACGGATGGAATCAATAATCTCCATTAATTTTGTTCAAGGATCTATCAGCTGTTCCTTTTTTTCTCTTTCCCTCTCTCACCCCTTCTTTCTCGCCTCCTTTTAAGAAAAGGTGCGTATGAAAACCATTCCACTCCAGCTGCTTATCGAACAAGGCATACTCTCTGCAATGCATGAAATGTAAAGTTATATCCAAGTTTGGAATGTACACTTCTGAATTGAGTAAGAGTGATTCTTGTGTTTTGTTGGATTTTGTAATTCTGGTGCTACCACGAAAGGATTGCCTACTGATAGAAACAAACCCCACAAAGGAGCTGGGCAGATTTTCTATACAGGTAATTTATTGTCGAACGTCCCAAACTTAAATCTGTTTAGTTTTTAGCTGCTCGAATTTAATGATCAGTGAACGTGGTATTGATCTCTTTTCCAGACGTAAGAGGTACGTAAATGCAATTTCTAGTCTTGTAAAAAAAGAGATCTTACTATCATTGAAAGAAGAGGCGTTGAGACTAAAAAAAAACAAGAGTCATTTTGCGATGAGATATTCTGGTTCTTGGCGTTTCCCCCCCCCCCCGGTGATTACCCCGTTAAAACACCCCAAGAAAAATACCCCCGTGGAAATAACCCCAGGAAATACCCCCCCCCTCGGAAAATATACCCTACGGAAAATACTCCCCAGACAATAACCCCCTCCCAGAGAATACCTCCCCCCCCTGCGGAACATGCATCCAATAAATACCCCCCAGGAGAAAACCCCCTGTGAAGAATAAGACTTTCCAAATTTGAGAATTTTATTTGAGTTTGTGTTTTAATTTCAGTGGAGGAAGAAATTTTGGCACTACTGCACTATGAACCACTCACTCAAGTTTACGCTGTATGTAAAACTCGAGAAAAAACAAGTTTTTTCGTTAGTTTCTTTTTACTTTAGAAATGAATTTGAGCTATAGATTTGCACATTAAGGGAGGGGGGTAAACTATAGTGGGTTTCCATGCAAAATGCGTTAGGAAAATTATTCTGCATTTTATGAAGTAAGAATTGTTTTTTGACTTCAAACAGTCCAAATACTTTACCCCCCCCCTCCTTATATGCAAATACATAGCCCAAATTATATATTTCCCATATATTCTGTCACTTGTCGTTGTCTTGTCTCGCGCCAAGCTCAAAGAAACTAGCGAAGAACCCGGTTTGTTCTCAAGTGTAAAAAAGTGTGTATTCATCACGTCTTATCTTTAGTTTGCTCAAATGCAAATATGAAGAAATAATCTTCTGATGATTACGTACCACATCCATTTTTTTATTATTTACTTCTTTTGCTTAGACGCTTAAGCGAGCTTTTGTACGATATCGTCTCTGATCTGCTGCACGAGCTTCCATTTCAAAGTTTGGGGGAAGCTTATAAGAGTGGAAACTGATTTTAGTACCGGAGCTTAACATCAGTAATATCAAGGTTTGCCACTAGGCAAACTCTAACTGCCCATAGGGTTTGGTGAATATCTTTTACCTAAAAATGTTGTATACATATACTTTCAGATGTTTCAAAATGCAGGGGAGGTTAAAACAAGAACAACAGGAATTTTGGGCCGAGTAGGAATACCAGCTTAAAGATAACTAGTCTAGTTAACCCACAACATTTAATGTAACTATATTGTGCTTGAAATAACTATTGAAAAAAATTATTGATTAATTGCCATCTACAGAGAATATTTAAGCTTAAATCGTATTGCATTGTAGATTCATCGTATCTAATTCCACCCTTTTTGATAAAGTCACCAGACGTCACCTTGTAATCGTCGCTAGTAGTTTTTAATCCCTATGCGGTCATGTTAAGACGCCAATGACCCAACTCTTATAAGTTTCAGATTGTCTTTTTTCTGTTCTTTGAACATAACTGCACGGTTTGTTTTGCAAGATTCACCTTGCTCGCTTGTATTTTAATTGTGCTTGTCTTGTAAGCTCATAGCTAAACGTTATCAGGTTAGTTATTGTTTTAGGCCTGAGCAGGGGGGGGGGGGCTTCTGCCCAGTTTTTTTTACATCTGGTATTAAATTCTTTTTGTTATATGTTATACTCTTATTGAGGTATTTAATTGACTAAAAACTTGTCACAATTGTAATTTTTGTATACCATACCCCTACCGTTTATGAAGCCTAAAACCGTTACTGTATCAGGTGTCTGCAGTTACTTGAATACTAGGAGCTAGGAAGCAATATATAATGGCACAAAATATGAGATGACATACACATCCAAAACACTATCAAAGGTTCTTAAAGGGCCGAATATACTTCTTATGTCAAACAAATGAAAAAAAAAGAAACAAAAAAAAATTAATTCTTAAAAATTAATTTAAAATGGGATGTGCCATATACATCGATGATAAAAATCGTAAAAAAAATTAATCAAATACTTTAAAGGATGTATAATTTATTTTTCCTTTTCTCTCTCTTCCCCTCTCCTCTCCTATCTCTCTGGCTCCCTCCCACCCTTCTTAAAAAAAACTGGTAAGCTTGAACAATAATGTGCAGGAAGTTACTGTTGGGTGGAACAATCATTTTTTGCATTAAAGTCATTTTTAATTTAACGCAACTGATTCTTGAGCTTTTTAACATACACGCAGTCAATAAAAAGGACTTAAAACTTACGTTTTCATTAAAATATTTAACCTATTTATATAATCTTCAATAAACTAGGCAATGCTCGAAAACAGGACTCTTTTGAAAAAGATTTTGCTAGATTTTACCATTGTTATACGGTATAGCAATGGTAAAAATGTAGCCTATAACTAATTAGCATTTAATACCATTTCCAACGCAATTGAAATGCTAAGACCACCTATGTACTATTAACCTTTGAAACTTATAATAAAAAATAGTTTAAAATGAAACAAAGCTCGATTTTTTTTCAGGTTTTTAAGGCATCAGTCATCATTTCTAAATGATTTTTTATTCTTCCTGGTCTTTATCTATCTGTTTATTAATTTATATTAAGTTTGTTTCGATTTGCTCACCTTCCTAAAGCTAAATATATTCCGATTTATGGGATGACCTCTCCCTCCAGTTCATTATTAGTCTCAAATGTAACCTCAAATATCGGTGTATTTTCTTCATTCTTGATTCCGGTGTTACTCTCTGAGGTTTAAAACAATACAGAGCAATGAAAAAGCTCTTTTTTATAACCCTTTTTTATAGCCATAATCTTTTATAGTGCTCAAGATCTTGTGGCAAGGGCATTAAGTCACGGGATGTTTACTGTTCTGATTCTGGAGGAAGAAGAATAAGCCTTTATTACTGTGACCCACTAACCAAGAAAAGCTCAACAAAAAAGTGCAATCCGAAACCTTGCCCATTTTCTTGGCGTGCTGGGGAATGGTCAGAGGTAGGTGATTATTGAAAAGAAAACAATAAAAAAATAATTGTTGACAGTTTTAACACTATACTAGCCATCCAACTAATGTGTTTTACCTACGTTAAATTACCATAATATATCTTCGCCAATAATTTTCCGGAAATAAAAAATTATCGAAAAATGTGGTCATATTTTCTCCATCAGCTGATAAGCCAAATTTTATCTTTGCAATGAATGCGTGATAGGACTTTCTGGAGAATGATTAGAGGAAAGTGACTATTTTCGAAAAAAAAAATTGTGTCAATTTTGTAAGTAAGTTTGGCATCCAATTAATCTGTTTTATCTTCGCTAAATTACCAAAGTTAACCTTCGCTAGTAGCATTCCACAAATAGAAAATTATTGACAAATACAGAAACCCAACGTGGTTTTACTTTCTGACTAATTTCAATTATTATTTTATTTTCAGTTTATTATTAAAAAAAAAAACAACATAACAACAATAATAATAAAGATCGTAGAAGCGAACTTGTTAAGGGCCAAAACAACAACAAAAAAATGAAAATGAAGAAGAGAGAAAAAAAAAAAGAGAAAACATGGGTAATTAAAGCAAATTGAATAAACATTTAGAGAAATATAACATCAAGATTTTAGTACATTGTTATATAGCGTCCGAAAACTTGTGGATAGCTCGACACTGGAGGGTATTAAATTCTATTGAAGTATAGATTTATAAATTGGGGATCGCTGGGCGGAACTAGAGATACACTTGGGGACAATGAAGGAAGGGTTGGATGAACGGAGACAGTGGCCTTCAGAATTATTACTATTAAAATAAGATAATAAGTGGGGAGGAAAATTTTTATGGTAAGCGGAGTATGCAAGGGATAGATTTATTTTTTTGATGATTTGTTCAAAAGGGATAATACCAAAATCGGAGTACAAGTCCTTGGTGGGATATAGTCGTGGCAACCGAAAAACTGCTTTGACGGCACGGTTTTGAGCAGATTTTAATTTATTGGTAATTGAAGGATAAGTATTGCCCCATACAGATCCGCAATATGAGATATATGGGTGAATAAAAGAATAATAATGGGTGACAAGGATATCTGGAGGAAGAAAATAATTCACACGATTAATCATACTTACCTGTCGCAAAATTATGGCTCTGATATAGGGCACATGTGTTGCAAATGATAGTCAGGAGTCTATGTAGACACCAAGAAACTTGACAACTTCAACCTGCGGGAGGAGATTGGTAGAATATTTTAGGCCAAGTGCTGGCTGAGCTTCATTTTTTTGTAAGGGGTTCGAAATAATACCACCTGACTTTTCTGGCTGTTAATGGTCATGCAGTTAACGAGACACCACTCCTGTACTCTATTCAGAAGGGTTTGAGTAGAGGTGACGACGGATGGTAAATTAGGACCGGTTATGAAAAAGTTGCTATCGTCAGCAAAAAGTACTGGGTGCGCTGATGGACCCAGGTCCGTAACCAAATCATTAAAATAAAGGAGAAAAAGTATTGGACCAAGAACAGAGCCCTGTGGGACGCCCCTTCAGACAGGTAGGGGATTTGAAGTCACCCCGCCCAGACTCACACTCTGTACTCTACCAGAGAGATAAGAGCCGAACCATGAGAAAGGAACTCCGCGAATCCCTAGGCTATTGAGTTTACTTAATAAAACACTGTGATCAACCATGTCAAAGGCCTTTGAAAAATCCAGAAATAAGCCAAATACAATATTTTTAAGGTCAAGTTGGGAACGTATAAACTATGTGGCGTCTATTAGTGCATGAGCAGTTGAAAATTTGGCATGGAAGCCATATTGATGAGGAGAAATCAACGAATCTGATGAATGATTCCCAAATACAAAGGGAGAAAGACGTCGGAATATAATTCTCTCGAGCACTTTAGATATAACTAGGAGAAGTGAGATTGGACGATAATTGCTTATCTCAGACGGATCGCCTTTTTTATGAATCGGGATAACAATTGCTGATTTAAATATTTCTGGGAAGACTCCATTGGTTATAGACAGGTTTGCTATATGCACAATGGGTTCACAAATATAGGAAGATACGGTCCTAAGAAGCTTATTACTTATGCCAAAGAAGTCAGGTGTACTTCTATTAGAGAGAGACTCGATAACTTGAAGCACCTCTTTGCGATCAGTTGGAGAGAAAAACATGGATCTGGGATTCTTGCTAGGGTGTACTGACTTTGAGAAGGAACAGGAGTTAGCATTTGGAATATTAGTGAAATAACTATTAAAAGCATCCGGCACTGAAATTGGGTCAATTAATCTGCCACTGATGTCCCTAAGGTTAATAGGTACAGATCTTGAATTCCTTTTTTTTTTAAATAATTTCATTTATTGTAGGCCAAATTTTTTGCAAGTTCCCTTTGCAGTGAGAGATTTTTTAATAATAATAATTTTTCTTTGCTTCCCGGATGAGTTTGGTATATACGTTTTTGTATTTTTTATAATTAGTCAGGTCAATAACGCTACTGGTTTTGCAAGCTAACTTATATAGGTCATTTTTTCGGTATGAAGAGATTATTAGGCTATTGGACATCCAGGGGCGTATATGGGTAGTTTTTCGGTTCGATTTACGAACTGGAAAGGTTGAACTGATAAGATTACTCAATCCCTTTGTATAACTACTTGTGGCTGGATTAACATCCTGACAATCCAAAATCTTGGAGCAGTCAAAGGATTTCAAACAATCCGTGAGCCGGTTCCTATTCACAGTATTATATATTCTATTATACGTAGGGGTATTAGTTCTACGGGGTTGAGTAGCTGATAGGGAGGGTATGGAAAGATAGATTGGGAAGTGATCTGACAGGTCAGAAAATATTATTTTGGAGGACAGGTGGTTTCCCAGGGAAGTGGATACAAAAATGTTGTCAATTAAAGTAGCGGTAGACCTCATAGGATCAACTCTAGTAGGAAAAACGATTGTGGGAAGAAGACCACTTGAGGTAAATGTTTCAAAGAAGGTATCACAATCATTATTATTGCTAACATTTAATAAATTACAATTGAAGTCCCCAAAAACTATTGCCTTCTTTTGTGGTAAATTGATAAAACTAGAAAAATCATCAAACAGATTACAAAAGAAAGGTGTCGGAAATGAGGGTGGTTTATAAAATAACGAAAAAATAAAAGAATTCTCGTCTACACTTATGTCGACGATTATTGAATAAATGCATCTATTATTTATAGGTTGCGACAACAAGAATTCACAGTCTAATAGTCTGGTGAATTTTAGACTTGATCGGATGTAAAGAGAAATGCCGCCAGAGGACTTGGTTAATTTTCTTTCAATATGAATAGCTTGAAAGCCAGTGAGGGAAAATTCATTAGTATCATCAATTCCTGAAAGCCACGTCTCCGTTATTCCAATTACATCGAAAGGGTAGTAACCATTTGTTAAAATTAAATCTTTAAAAATAGCCCACTTATCCCGTATGCTTCTGATGTTAAAGCAAATTACATTAAGTTTGGTCTCTTCCATTAGCTTAGGTTTCACATGTTTCACAAAATCAAAAGTGTCGATATATTTACAGTTAATTTGGTTTAAAGGGCTATCGGGGCTAGCTAAGGTGTTGGTGGACAGATTATTTTGGTCATCGTAATAATTAAAAACAACATTATTGCATAGTGATAAATTCGTGAGAAACGTAAAATCTTGTACAGTACTTGTATACTCCAATTCCTTCATTTAAGGTTTGGGGTTTTCTTTCTGCTGTTAACAATATCACGTAGAATAGGACTCCGTAGGCTTTAAGAAACATGGGATCCATCACAGTTAGCGCATTTGGGCTGCATTTGACACGGCGAATCACGTGCTGCCTCATGAGGACCAGCACATCGAGAGCATTTCGGGAAAGAACTTTTACAAACCACCTGTAGGTGGTTGGGTTAACGGCACTTGTTACAGCATCGTGGAAGATGACGTGAAAAACAAATACTCGAATTGATTCATACTCAATCCGAATACCATCTTTTAAAGCATGGTCGAGTGACCTGGCATCCGTAAAACAGAGCTTTACGGAATTCGAGTTGCCAAGACGAGTAGCATCAGTGATCCCAGGGACCTTCTTAAACATAGCGAGTTCAAAATCACGTTCAATGCCTTTAACTAAATCATAGTACTTTTTGGATTTCATTTTCACAATTGAGGAGGGTAGGACAGACTGGGCCGAGACACAGAACTCCGGGGCAGCGGTTTTATCAATGGACACAATCATCTTGTCACCAACAGGTTTAACCGACAGAATCGATTCATGACCGCAAACTTGTTCCAGAGCTTGTCTGCGTTTTGTAGGATTGCTCAGATCAGGCGAAACCTTAGAGATAATCACTGTGGAATGATTTTCATCGTTGCGAGATGAAAGGAATGGGAAATTGGTTTCGTAAGACACCATTTTAGAAGACATAGTTTTTAACATCTGTTCACAGCTATTTACTTTCGCAGCTAATCTAAAATATGCTGCCTCTGGTATACAGGGGACTTTAGTAGGTACACGAATGACGTAGCAAGGATTATCCAAATCGTCATTATCACACTTACGTAGCAGATCGAGAATATTCTTAACATTATTTGACACTGCCTTAGCTCCAATACGCTTTGGTGGCTGGATATCATTGTTAACTGTGTTCCAAAATTCCACCTTAGCAGAAGAAATGACTGATCCGTCAAAAAATCAACGGCACACTTAATTATCACTTCATCATCTATTCCGGATTCGTAATTAGACTGTATGAAATTTAGCACGGGCGAGTAAACCAGTTTCCTATCACTCACCGATCGCATGCTATCGCTGTCTGCATCAGACATAATTCACATAATTCAATAAAAATGCCCAACTCCAATTCTCGATACTCTAAGTTCAATTATAGTCCAAAAATAAGGTTAAATGACTTATCGTTTCGAGGGGTGAAAATCCAAGAAAATTGATTGTAGATTGTCTGAGAAAATCCAAAGTAAACTTTTCATACGATTTAAAAAGTTAGATATAGTTTGAGAGGTCCACAAAATAGGCTAGAAAGTCCTTTCGCCCGAAGAGGATATCCAATTTCTTCTATAAACCCATTTCATCACAATCAAATCAGGTAATAATCACATTTTTGGCATTCAGGTAATAATTTTGTAGCTGTTGAATAAATTCAGTCTCTAATTAATCCAATATACGATCCTTAATCCACTGGTTCAGATTCAGTGTCTAATTAATTCAGAAAATAATCCTTTTTTTTTCACCACTGGTTAAAACTGAGATTAATCCTTTTCAAGAGAAAATAAGTCTTAACAAGTTGAAGACTAAATAGCTAATGATATACTCAAATATATACTATTTTTTTTCTTTTGTTATCCTTTGGCCTTTTATGTCCACTAAACATTTATTTGAATTTGGGTGCATAGCTGCGTTTCTCCTTCCCCCTGTCCCCCAGAAAAAGGTTATTTGCTTGGTCATACCATAAGAAGAAGCAATAATGGGGTCTATTTATCACATCACAGCAATGCCCAGAGGCTATTATCATGTGGGAAAAAAAACAACAATTCAAGCAAAATAAGGAAAGGAGGAAAAAAAGAAGAAAGGGGCCGGACTGGTGTAGGGGCTGTTGAGAAAGAAACACATTAAGGAAGCGATTCTTACTTCATAATATGCATGAAAATTATAGACGCTTTTGGCATGCAGATCCGCTAAACTCAGCCCCACACCCCGTCTAATGTGCAAAATATATAGCAAAAATTAGATTTTTTTTTCATGTATCCTTACAATGCGTCTCTCTTGTTTCACTACGTATACCTACAAATTGAATAAACTGTGAAAAAGGAAGAACCAGAAAACAAGAGTGATGGGTGGCGAAATTTTTTGGAAATATATAGGTTTTGGTCTTTATATTCGCAATTTAAGAGTTGTGGGTGTAAATAATAGTAGGGCTACATGCTACATGCAAAATGTATTAACTAGAATTCTGCATATTATAGGTAAAAATTGTTTTCTTAACATGTTTCCTTCTCAATAGTCACCAATTTAGACCTATATCACTTGTCTCGCTTGAACCCTTTCATCCAAACTGCATAAAAAGATGCAAATCTCCACACAAAGACACTGCCAGTTATCCAGAAAACATAAAAAACCTAGACGGTTGAGAACAGTTAGCCGAGTTTATAAACTTGAAAACAGTGCAATTTTAACAGTTTACTCAGCTTTGGTTCAATTTATAGGGCTTTTTACATCCAAAATCTATATTCATTAGCCATGGATAACATTTGTACATCTTCCAAAAATCATAAAGCATATTATTGTTCTTCTTAGATTGGTGTAAGTTGAATATCTAAATTGTTAGATGTTGCAAGCAACATCTAACTATTCAGCTTCAGTCTTAGCTGCAACGGTAGAATGCTAGCCATCAGTAAACACGGCAATATGAACTATTACTGAAATTAATTATATTCGAAGGTATTATGCTAGATATACTATAGAGATTATTTCGTAGATTGAGTAGCACTATATTACTAGGTTCTTTCTGAAATAAAATATATTTAATCAACAAAACAATCAGAACTAATAAATACAAAAATAATATATTTACACAATATACGGCAAGATAAAATAAATAAGGGGGGGTGCTAGTAATTACTGTAGTCAGCAACCAGCAGCTACTCTACCTTTTCATTACTAACAGACCAAATTTATAAGCTTTCCTATGTGAGTTTTTTTTTGTTATTTTCAGTGTTCCCATTCTTGTGGAACAGGTTTTCAACTTCGAAAGGTAGAATGTCATAGAGTGAATGAGTATGGATGGGTGGATTTGGACCCAGTTGTTAATCAGTGTAATGAAACAGAAAAGCCAGAGACATATAGAGGCTGCAGCAATGGTGACTGTAATGCACGATTTTACTGGAGAAGCTCTGGTTGGAGTGAGGTAGGAATCTTAGTTTAATATATTTTGCTCTACCCTAAGAGCCTTCGGGTGACAGGCATAATAAAGTAACTTGTTTTATAAGGCTGGGGGAACCTTATCTTGCCTCCTTCCCTCAGGTAAGAAATTTTAGGCCTCCTTACTCTCCCCAATCCCCTAAAAAGTTAATCCTGAATGTTCTGACTTGGTCCTCCAGCCCTGAGATGAAATAGGATATGGGTTCGAAATCACGTATAAGGTTTTTGATGAATTATGCGGGGCCACAAGATGATGCGCATGTATTGTCTTGAGATCAATTAAATCTTCGGTCTATGTTTATCCGAATGACACTTTATTGGAAGTTTGTACTATGAAGTCAATGAAAACATGTCCTTAGGCTCTTTGTATTCCTTTGCAAAAAGATCAAATAGATCTCCCCTAAACGAACATTTGTAGGTGTGTATACGGTATAGCCAGTAATATTCCCAGTACTGTACAAAAGAAGTACCAAATGACCGCTCATTTTGTTAGCTCTGTTCATATTTTTAGGAATAAAATGCATCACAAAACGACGATGTGTCTTCATCAAATAGCAAGTTTACAGGTCATTTTTACGATAGTCCCAAACCAATTGCAAATACCAGAATTGTCGCTCTTGCTCCTATTTAGGCTGAAATTGTGGAATTGACGTAATCTAAAATCATTTTTCATCATAGCACATCGATTTATAGAAAAATACTGGTAAAAAAGGGCCAGACATTTAAGATCTACTTCTTTTGCATGGTGTTGAACAACATGCTGGACTACGTTTATTAAAGTTAGACACTAACCCCTTCGCAAGTGACCACGTTGCTGTTGTTGTCCGTGGAGATCTGCGTATTCTTTTTCATTAAAGCACAAGTGTCTAATCTGGCAATACACAAGATGAGATTGGGATAACTTAAGCAAGGGACTTACTGCTTAGCAGTGCAAAGTCTTCTGATGGAGCGCTGGCTCAAATTTATGAGATAAATGTTCCTTTTCTCTTATACATGAATTTACCTACAAATAAGTTTATTTACAGGTTAAACTCTCGTAGAGGCCAGTCTGTTTTCAATTCAATAATTTTGCAAGATAGAAGAAATTGGTTTGTAATAAAGCTCTATTTTTATCAGTATAAATCCTGCCTTTGAAATATAATTTATGGGTAACACAAATTCAATTTTGAGACCCATAGATTTTATTGGCTCACCATGTCACATGATGGTAATCTATGTGATCCTTTATCTTTTCTGCATATACACTTTTGAAGTTTGGCAAAAGTGAGTTATATATTTCACTGAGAAATGTTGAGAATCCAGTAAAATCAGACGTGGAATTGGCTGGGCCAACTTATTAAAAAAATTGTGACACGTAAAATTTATGTTCCAGGAAACTGTTTTGAAAATAATGAATTTGAGAACACGTTATACCGAAGGGTATTGTCAGTATCTACTGACAAGTAGATACCAAGATAAGACGCTCAGTGTGCCAGGAAAAAAAGTAAAACAAATTTATCGTGCCCGCGTTCCCGTGGAAAGTTCGAGAAATTCTGGTCTAATATTAAAAACCAAATTCCATTTATTTCTTCTATAAAAATAAAGAAAACTAAGAAAGAGAAAAGAAATATAAAACGAGACTACAACAAAGAAATACAATTGGAGATGACGTACACCGAGTCCAGTTCTTATTTAGTGATGATTTATTTTGCTAAAGTGAAAAGTTTGAAAAAAGTCAAAACGAAAAAATATATTCAAAAATAAATGTGATTTCAAAGTTCAGTCTTTGAAGGCGAAAATTAAAATTTTAATAGTATTACAAAACCATGAGAGGAAAAAAGAGCATAGATGGAATAAAAAGACCTTGCACCCATCAGAGATAACTAGAAATGATCAAAAGGTAGCATTGAATAGATAACAACGGTTTTTTTACGAAATTAAATATAAAAAACAAGTTTTTTAAATGAAAGTAAGGAGCGACATTAAAACTTAAAACGAACAGAAATTACTCCGTATATGAAAGGGGCTTTTCCTTCTCAACGCCTTGCTCTTTACGCTAAGCTTTGACTCTTTCTCTTAACTCTACATTTTAAAACAGTAAATAACTTTAGCGTAAAGAGCGGGGCGTTGTGAAGGAAAAGCCCCTTTCATATACGGAGTAATTTCTGTTCGTTTTAAGTTTTAATGTCGCTCCTTACTTTCATTTAAAAAACTTGTTTTTTTTTATTTAATTTCTGAACATTTTTGAATCAATGAATGTTTTGATTTTGGCTCTCCGCTGAGGAATAATAAAAACGAAATTTTTATATTTATTTTGTTTGGCTAAATGGCTTTCTCATAATTTTGATCGAATGATTTTGAGAAAAAAAGAGCGGGGGAGGAAGCCTAGTTGCCCTCCGATTTTCAGTTAATTAAAAAGGCAACTAGAAGTTTAAATTTTTTACGAATCTTTTTATAAGTAAAAGATATACGTAACTTATAAATTAGCTTACGTAAAGAACTTTTGTATTCTAATATTTTTATTACATATATGAGGGGGTTCGCCCCCTCGTCAGTACCTCGCTCTTTACACTAAAGCTTAAATTTTGTCCCAATTCATTAAGAATGACCCCTGAATCAAAAAAGCCACAGAATAAATAGTTGAAATTACTAAAAATACTTTAGCGTAAAGAGCGAGGTATTAGGAGGAGGTGAGCCCCTCATATGGGTAATAATTTCTGTTCGTTTTAAGTTTTAATGCTGCTGCTTACTTCCAGCTGAAAAAAAACTTTTTCATATTTATTTTTTCATTGTTTTTTTTAAAGTAATGCTAGTAAATCCTGCGCTCCCTTCATGGAAATTTTCTTCCCCCATGACAAATTTCTCGATGGAAAGTTCCCCCAGCATATCCCCCTCTTCTCAACGCCTGCCTCCAACCAAAAAATCCTCCTGAAAACGCCTGTACACTTCCCAATAACCATTACTACATGTACGCACTGGTCAAAGTTTTGAACTTGTAACCCCTCCCACGGGGACTGTGGGGGAGTAAGTCGTCCCCAAAGACATAGTTATAAGGTTTTTCGACTACGCTGAATAAAATGGCTCTCTGAGAATTTTGATCCGTTGACTTTGGGAAAATAATTAGCGTGGGAGGGGGCCTAGGTGCCCTCCAATTTTTTGGTCACTTAAAAAGGGCACTAGAACTTTTCATTTCTGTTAGAATGAGCCCTCTTGCAACATTCTAGGACAACTGGGTCGATACGATCACCCCTGGGAAAAAAAACAACAAAAAAACAAACAAACAAATAAACACGCATCCGTGATCTGCCTTCTAGCAAAAAATATAAAATTTCACATTTTTGTAGATAGGAGCTTGAAACTTCTACTGTAGGGTTCTATGATACGCTGAATCTAATGGTGTGATTTTCGTTAAGATTCTATGACATTTAGGGGGTGTTTCCCCATATTTTCTAAAATAACGCAAATTTTCTCAGTCTCTTAACTTTTGATGGTTAAGACTAAACTTGATGAAACTTATATATTTAAAATCAGCATTAAAATGCGATTCTTTTGATGTAGCTATTGGTACCAAAATTCTATTTTTTAGAGTTTTGGTTACTATTGAGCCGGGTCGCTCCTTAGGTTACCACGAACTGTTTGATGATTGGAGATCCACACGATAATCACATGTCTTCTTCATCTTCGATTTGGACCTGAGCATTCGAGCCACTAATTCCTTTAAAAGATTTGCAAGCAATGTCACAATCAATGCCATTTCCATGAAAGTGTCACCCGGTCACTATCACAGGATCTCTTACAACCACACTTCATGACGGTGAGAATTTTTGGTGTCACTGGAAGATCCGTGAGAATAGGACACAGCGTGCTGTTCCTAAGTCAACATCCCCGATTCTCAGGATCAGTAGCATGACTCTGAATTCCAATTTCCGTACTTTATGATAGGTTCAGAAAAAGTGAAATTTTGCTACTTCTGAAGTAGGAGGTAGATCTGGGGATGGACGAAAGTTGTAGACGTTGCTACTTTCTCCTGAAAGATTCGGTAACTGTCAAAATTGTCGGTAGATTTTCCAATATAGAAAGTTCAGCCTCTCCCACTGGTTTAATCTCATCTTTTAAATTATTAATTTTAGAAATTCTGAATATATTTCCTAAGTTGTCTGTTGTCTCTCAGCTGTTTTAGCATAATCCCTTTGCCAAGTCTATATAGACTGGTAATTGTGCCGTAGCCAAGCATTGCGTGGGTAATGGGAAGCAGTTTCCAGGTTTCAGTCCTAATCTTCTTAATAATGGCTTCGGTATCCCTGGCTGCACCTGAAATGGTTGGCTCAGACTCACTGTGCAGGTAAGCCTTGTGGTGCTCAGAAAAAAAATGACAAAGTAACAACACCAACAAGTCGGTATCGTCTCCAATAACTACAGTATCCCAAGTCTTCGAATACCCAATCGCTGTAAGCGCAATAAGCAAGTAAGTATCAGCTTTAGCTTGGATGGTTCTCTGGCCTTTGCCTCATAAATAATCAGAAAGTACTTTGATGAAACAGGTTTTATTCTTTTTGCACCAAAGAAATTCCTCCATTTTGGATGTAAATCTCATTTCTGAGCTGAACAGTACTTCCCATCTAGTGAGACGGTTTCACCTAAGACGAGTCATGTCTTTTGTCAATGCAGTGAAACATAGTTCTGTATTTGACCAAAAAGTAGTTCTATTATTGGTGATCTCCGAATATATTTCTTGTTTGACCAGGGAGTCCTGTGATGGAAAGCGTCCCCGTCTAACACGCAGTTGCAATTCAGACTATGTTTTCCCCCAGTAGAATCAATTTCTGAAACTCTATTTATTGCTTTTGCTATCTCTGGTTTATTTTGTACAAGAATCATCAAAAAGTGACGCATGATTGGACCAAAGTTCATATTTAAATGAAGATTCCTGGTCCATATTTAGCATTTTGGATATAGTTAGAAGACATAGAAACAGCAATGAAGGGTCTAAATTGTGGATTTTCTATCCATTTTTGCTTCATCGTCATAGGGACTGCCTGATTCTTCCGTTAGAGATAATGCTCCTTCAGAGATTTTCTTTCGTTCCATCAAAAATCTTCTTTCCGACTTCCACTGCTTTGTCGGCGTTCACATTTTCTGCAGCAGTCATGCCAGTAGCAAAGTTTCGAAGCGATAGCAGATTTCCCTCGAAAGAAAATAATTGCTCGACGAAGTCAATAACTGTTTTTGTGTCTTTGCAGTCACTGTACACACACATTTTGTTGGTTGCTTGTGTGATATGAAACATCCCTCAGTTCTTGCATCAGAAGATTAACGTGAGTACAGGCTGGACGTCCAGTCACCCACTGACGTTTCTGTACTTCTGTCATTCCTCTACCTCTAGTCAGTCCGGTTGCCATCTTCAAACTTCTCAACAGTTCTTGTTTTATGACCGAATCTGTAGATAAATAGGCCAAAAATTTATCCGACCTTCTCACAACATGTAAGCCTTTCCTGAAAGACTGGAAAAGTGTTGGGCTTGTATGTTCTGTATTTGCTGTTAGTACAGCCTCGTGGACTTTGTGTAGGTGTGGTGACCAGCTGGTGCGAGGTGATGGAGCATGTTGGAAATTGTTTGCAAATGAAACTTCCATTGACATGCACGTTCAACTCTGAAGAAATTTGAAAGAATGGCAACAATGTCCTGGTTAACTAGAAATTAACTAGAAGCCAAAGTTTATTAGTAACTGTACTGCTTACACGTTCTTTCAAACTCGAATATCGGCAAAATGGGTAAACCTTGTCTTGTGCATCATCGCATAATTATATTGAAGAGATTTGCAGATGCTGGACTATTTTAAGACATGCGCGAAACCATTTATTTGATTCGGTCTGCTTTGAGGGAGGAGAAATATGCAAGATACCCTTAGACAACTTTTTCCTAGCATTTAGGCATAGGAAGTGTAAATTTTCTCTGTTGGATCTGACTTAGTGTAAAATCCAAGGCATATTAATGCACAATGTATCTCGTTTGACCAAATTCTTGGGGTCCAGACAGTATTTTTACTCTGGAGCTTTATTATGGCTTTCCCGAATGTGCTGTTGTTCTATAAGTTTTCTTTGCTCATGGAAATCTACCCATTTCATTCTTATACTTAAATAAGATGTTGATCAAATGAGCATTGGCTAACATAGGCCTATTAGCCGCTTTTTCTGCATTCAGAAACCTTATGAAGGTATTTGTAACCATATACTTTCAATATGTGATGTCGAATAAACCTTTTGATGACCGCTCAAATGGACTCCGTATTTTTTTTTGAAAGATATTCAAACAGTGGCCCTGAATTAGGAGTTGATGGAACTTCTTTAAAAAGGATTTAACATCGTGCTCTTGTCATTTGACTTCGCTTACGCTTTCGGCAAAATATGGTAACATGGCTTAATATAAAAACTACACGTGCAGTGTGCCTGGACGTCTGTCAAAGTAATGGGCAGCTCTTTTTGTGATACTTCACTGCAAGCTATTCACGAGAGGCTCACTATCCCACAAATTCGTAATAAAGGTGGGCGCAACCATGAATAGCTTTTTCGACCTACGCTTTTCATTGTATGTATACATGCCAAGGAAAAAAGCTTGCATGTTCTCTGTATGACTTTTCCTACGACATCACGACACACTTAGCTTTTAAAAACACAACAACCCAACATAAGCCTCATCATAGATGTATCTTTCCAAAATGAAAATTGCTCCGACGTACGGAGCAGTTTTCCGATTTGTTCTTTTCTACAAGTACATTTTACTACAAGACACACAAAGGTAAGTGGACTAAAAGAATAGTGGAATTCATACACTTAGAAGTATCTTGCATCATGAATTTAGAATAAAAGAAGTAGCAAGGTGGGGTGGTCTCGCCATGCAATACTGTTTAAATAACCTAGCCATGACTTGGTCTTTAGTCAAGTTTTCTGAAAAGGGAATAAAAGTAATAATAATTAGTTAACTTGAGATTTAGGGGAATATTGATCAAATACATAATATGCAAATATGATTAAGATTAATTTAACAAATTACATTGCAAAACAATTATATTGCCAATGGAATGTACCAAAAAGACCTTTTAGACTGGCGGCCCGAAAAGCAACAATCACTTCAAAAACATGGTTCTCTATTTCTTTTTATCTGAAGGAATTGCCGCATCTCGTGGTTTTTATTCAGTCCTGAGTGAACTTCCTTGAAGTGATGATTATCAGACTGTTTCAAAATTTAGTTTTAACTTATATAGTATGTATTTTATTGTAATTCTTGTTTAATTTTATGCTTTGCTAATGACAAATTTTAGATATGCAGCCAAAATGTTCATCAAACAGTTCGTGGTAACGAACTGTAGTAAGGAGCGACCCGGCTCAATAGTAACCGAAACTCTAAAAAAACGGAATTAAGAAAAAATCCAATGTCTTAGAATAATTCTTCATTGTTTTACCTTTTGTTGTTTTATTATGGAGAGTTAAGGTGGTCTTGATCGTTATTTAGGTTTTACCATTATGAAAGAGGGTATACTGAAACCTAGTTGTGTCCAAAAAGGCTGATTTTGTTAAGTTAAAACCTCCAATAGTGTTGGAGGGGGCTAATAGGGTAGACTAAATCGAAAGAAGGCATTTGTATCCGTTTTGCTGAAAGTTCATATCTACAATAGTAGCTAAGGGAGCTAAGGGAGTAGCTAAGGGAATGTAATTGAAACTTTCTGGGAATTTAAACTAGATCTAAATACAACATATGTATCTAATTTGTCAAAAGGAGGCAATATCTCAGGAGTATCCGATGATATTAAGGTAAAACTGTCAGGGAGTATTAAGTGGGCCTTAGAATTAATTGAAACATACAGCGCATCAAGTTCGTCAAAAGACTAATCTGCAAGACCTCAAGAACCATTAAGGGTATTAATTTAATCTCTTAGGGAATGTTGAACTAAATCAAAAATAAATTGTGAATCCAGGATGCTATTGAGGAACAGCTTAGTCTGACTGGCACCTACGTTTTAGCCGGTTCTGCTTCACTGGATTCCCTAAGAGAATAAAGAAACACTTTCGGAGATCTAAGACCGAAATTGGACCTGCGTTTCGCCCAAACATCCAGACGCTACTATTGTTCTTGATGTCTACAACATCGCTGCTTCGACAAAGGATATGACTCATCTTAAGCGAATCCGTGTCACTGCACAGGAAGTGCTGTTTAGCCCAGAAATAAGACTGACAACCAAAAAAGATGAATTTCCCTCGAGCAAAAAGAATAAAGCTCGTTTTGTCAAAGTAATTTCTGTTTACTTATGAGGTTTATTTATTTATGATTTCTGTTTACTAGCAGCGGTAGAGCGTTTGATTACATAGGATCTTCATGAGCATTACACCGATTTTGTAGCGTTGTTACTTTGACTTTATCATCCTGAGCACCCCAAGATCTACATCCACAGTGAGCCTAAAGCAGCCAATTCAGATGCAACTTGGTTTTATTGGAGCCATTGTTAAGAAGATTGACACTGAAACCTATAAACTGCTTCCTTTTGCTCACGCAATTCTTGGCTGCGATACAACTTGCTGGGTACATGAACTTAGCAAAAACATTGTACTTAAACAACTGAGAGACAGTAAACAATTAAGGTAAATGCTTAAATGTTTTTTTGAATTGAATCTTCGAAAGAAAATATTAAATTAGCGGGAAAGGCGGCACTTTCTATATTGCAAGGTTCAAAATCTTCCTACAATCTTGACAGTTACCGACACCGGGTCTTTTTGCAGAAAAAAGCAACGTCTAAGACTTTCGTCCATCCTCAAGATCTACTTCCGCAGTGAAATGTCATTGTTTCAGAACCTATCTTCAAGTAAAAGATTGGATTGGGTGTCAGGGTCCTGCCGTTGATCCTCAGAATTCGGGAGTGAAAATCCAGAAGGGTAGGCGGTATCCTATCCTCACGGATCTTCCAGTGTCACCAAAAAAATTCTCACCGTTGCTAAGTTTTGTTGTAAGGGGTCCTATGATAGTGACAAGCGCAGCTATCATCAAAATGGCATCGATAAAACATTGTTTGCAAATCGTCCCCTGAGAGCGGTTTTGTCGTATCTGCAACTTTTTCGGGAAATGGAGTTAAGACTGCCATCTAATGCAAAATTTTTTGCTCTATCCAATTCTGTCGTCCATTTTATTGTATGGCAACTAGAAATACCTCGGTTTTAGATTTCTCGTTTAACGTATCTCACATTTTGCCGTTTTGTTAAGAGCGGTTATGTCTCACATTTTGCTGTTTTGTTAAGAGTGTTTTTGTCGTATCTCATATGGGAAAATTACATAGGTATTTTTGTCGTAACTCCGTCGACATATCCTTTTGAAGAAGAAAAGATTTGGTAAAAGTTTCACAATGAAACGGACGTTATTTACATCTGCACAAGCTGCACAATATTTACATGAATCCATGTACCTCATTTTTGCGGAATTGACTAATATGTTGTTCCAAGAATATAATATATATTATATCTTATATCTATATATATAAAAATTAGTTTTATGTTTGTTTGTTTGTACGCATATAATGTCATTATAAGTATATAAGGCTTTGTATATGACGTCAAAAAAATCATGCCGAGGAATCACAAGAACAACGTGAAAACAGGCTTGCGGCTCAAAGAGGTAATGCAAAAAGAAAGCGTGCCGAGGAATCACACGAACAACGTGAAAACAGCCTTGCGGCTCAAACAGATAATGCCAAAAGAAAGCGTGCCGAGGAATCACAAGAGCAACGTCAAAATTATCGCCTGACATTCAGGTAAAGCCCAGTCGATGATTATAGCTTGAGTAGATGTGTTCAAATCGGGACTATGTCTAAAATTTGTCCCTATTGCAAGGCCTTGAAATTTAATGGTGAAACAATGGGAATGCGTTGCGCCTCAGGAAAAGTTAAACTTCCTCAACTGGCTGCACCTCCAGCGCCATTGAAGACTTTATGACGTTACTGACCGGGACACCGGGACACAAGGAATATAAATAACGACCGGGACACAAATGAAGACCGGGACACAGGGAATATAAATGACGACCGGGGCGCTTCGCCCCCCCCCCCCCCAACTAGGTGTTGGTGTGGCGCAAAGCGCCACACCAGCAGCTAGTTATATATATTATATGATATATTGTAAATATTATATAGAGTACAATTTGATATGATCAAATACCTGATTTGTTATGATTTTTGTTGCGTATCGGTTGTCAGAATGAATCTAGGCTATGATCGTGTTTTGGTAGTGCTTCCTTGTAATGCAGCAGTCTGTCGGTAGATTTTTTTGTAGTTCATATTATTGACTTACAAATAAAGTGAACATACCACTCGATGCCTTTTTTATGTTCTTTATAAATATAATAATCGCTTTTATTGCAACTTCAAATTTAAACACTTTTTGACCTCACCTAACTAACCCAGCCTAACCTAACTAACCCAGCCTAACCTAACTAACCTAGCCTAACCTGACTATAAATAATTTTGTCACTGAGAAAACGTAGCATTATTTTGTCAAAAAGACCAAAAACGCATACTTTAATTGAAAATTCGGCGCCAAGGAAGAAGAAAACAGCAAAATAAAATTTATTTATCTAACTTAATCGTTGAAAATTGATGCTTGTGGATCATATAACATAAGAAATGGATTTATAATAAAACAGTAAGTTTCTAAAAGAGTCTGAAACAGGAAGAAAATCAATGAGGTATACTGTTGCATTTGGTCCGAGTTTGAGGCTGGATATGGAGCAAACGAAATAGCTAGTGGACTAGTGGCCATACTGGAAAAAGTTCTTGATACTTACACTGATATCTGGCAGTTAATTACTTGGTCGGACTCCTGCGTGTCCAAGAGCCGAAACTCAATTATAAGCTTCGCTATTCAGGATGTTCTAAGAAAATTTCTACGCTTAGAAAAAGTGGTTATGATGTTTTGTGAATCAGGTCATTCGACTATACAGGAGGTTGATGCTGTACATAGCACAATTGAGCGTGGGCTAAAGCACCTTGGTTTGTTTTCTGCACTAGGTCTGGTGAGGAAATTACTGAAAGTAAGAAAGATACGTTCTTTAAATGTGCTACAAATGACCCAGTCAAAGTTCTTTCACTTGCAAAAGCCAGCAAAGCTGTACAAGTACTCGTTGGTACCGTATTCAAAGGTAAAACAACTTGAGTTCCGTCAGGATAACGCTGAGAGGGTTTGGTTCAAAACTTCCTTCTCTAGAGGCTTGCAAATGGCTACTATATCACAAGAATGTACTTCGGTTAAAAAGTGTCCCAACACTTAGGCTGTCTGTGTTGTTGAACGTCTTGTTTTGCCCAAGCTTTGTGGCATAAATATTGATCTACCTGATACAAAAATCAAAGATGTCAAGTATCTCCTGAAGTTCACTCCCAACCAAGACCAGAAGTATTTTAAAACCAAGATTGAATAGTACTACAAGGCCAAGGGGGCTACTGAACGTTTGGAAGCCTCTCCATGTGCGCGAGATCCATGTCCAGAGGAGGATTCCATTGAAGCAAAACGGCGGCCAGCAAAGAAACTTAAGAAAAATGATCATTTCTGATGTTTTTGTTAATTTTATACTCTTTCGAATAGTATTGCTGCATCAGAACTCGTTTGTCGTACCTTCATGGTGAAAAGAATAGGCCACCCACACCATTTTGTCGTATCTAAGTTTACTAAAATTTCGGTAAGGCCGGATTGTCGTATCTTTATTTCATTTCAATTTTTGACAATTAAAACTTCACCTTTTTCATGTAATATTTGGGAGACCCTCCTAGTTATTTTTTTTCTTTTTTTTTATGTATCTGCGAAAAAAATCGGTTGTACCGTGTAAGTTCTAGCAAAGGTGAAATTTTCAAAGTCGTTTTTCTCGGAATTTTGAAAACCTTAGTAAGACAAAACCGCTCTCAGGGGACGAAATATTGCAATGGAAATAGTTGCTATAATGCTCTGGTCCAAATCAAGGATGAAGAACATGCTTGATTAATTAAGTAAATGGGATGAATCTCTAGTCCTTTTACAATCTCAAATTACCTTTGTTTTTTTTGTTCTAATTTAAATCAAAGATTTGCTTTGTTGTCAGAACTTTCTTATTAGATCTTAAGAATTTTTGGTGGTCTTGTTTTGGATGGAGGATGGGGACGTAAATTGACCTGGACACGACTTCTTCTTTGCATTAGGAGTGTATGGATTGGACTCTATGGATTCGAGTTCGCACAATAGTGTTCTCAGACTTTATCGACACTTAATTTACGGGTGGGAGAGGGTGGGTTGGGAACTGATTATGAGCGTTAAGAACAATACAAAGTGCATATTCGTGATGTACATACTACATTTACCTGTTAACGACTTTCTATACGTGTAAATCAAGTTGTTTTTAAGAAGTCCCCATTTTTGAAGAGAGCCAAAAATAGTCAATTTTACCTTAACAAATTTTGGTCGATTTCTAATATGGTGCAGAAAATTTTTCCTCCAGTTTGAATCATACAAAAATTTATAATTTACCATTCTTTTTTAGATAAGCCCTAAAATTAATTTAGAGTGACTGTGCTATGGTCTCGGTAAAGAATGTTACCTTATCACTGGAGGTAGATCCACTTGGAAAGAAAAAATCTTTCATAACGTAAACACACTAAAAAAAAACTTTTTGTCTTGGAGCGTTGCTGCGGAAAAGTTCGATTTTGATTTAAGGATTTTTGTTTTGAAAGATGGTAGCCCTCCTTGCACTTAGGGTAAACCTTGATATGACATTAAAACGACCGACATTTTCTTAATTTTCCAAGTGAAAGTAAAGAGTGACATTCAAGCTGAAAATGAACAGAAACTTTTCGGATATGATGGTGGGTACTCCTTCCTCAAATAACGGCTCTTTACGCTATTTTGTTCTTTTTTCGACAATCTTAGAGAACTACAAAAGAAACTCGAAATTGATAAAAAACAAGACACAAGGATTACTGTATTAGAATTAAAGTTATCTGTAAAGTACTACGAAGCCAGTCTTTGCCTCTTTTTTGTGATTAAAATCTTACAAAATTTGGATACTTCAGATAATTTTACACAAATATTTTCTACCTCTCCTCAAAATAAGGTACTATGTTGTTATGTATGCTCATTTCAGTGCAATGCTCGATGTGGAAAGAAAGGTGTACGGAAGCGTTCCATTGGCTGTTATAATCGTAATGGTAAACGTGTAAAGAAGGCCTACTGTCCAAAACAATTTAGGCCACAGAAAAAGGAAAAATGCCATGGGAAGCCATGTGAGTTCATTCGATTATATTTGTTATTTTTTGTTTACAGATAAGCTCCTACTGATTCTTGATGCTTCAGTCCTAGGCTTGCTGTGCTCCTTAATGCCTGTGGAAGGCTTTCAGCAATTTGCTTTGTGGCTCCATATGAGGCTCTCGTCTTATTTCCTTATAATTATAACGATAAAAGTATAAGGAGGACTGCTGTCCAAAACAATAAAAACCACAGAAAAAACAAAAATGCCACGGCGAACCTTGTGAATCTATTATGTCGTATTCATTTACTTTTGCATGTTTTTATTGGCACAAAAGGTCTTTCTCCTGTTTAGTACTAATGTTGTAGAGTAGTAACTATTATAGCCTAACTGTGTTGACATGGTTGTTCGAGAATCGATCATTGATCATTGGATGGTTTTACCGGTAGAATGTATTCAACAACTTCCCCTGGGCCTGCAAGCTGGTTTCCATTGCATAAATGTTGTAATTTCAGATTGTATCCCTGATGTTAAGCGGGTTGATGTCCTTCTGAACTAAAATTATAAAAAAATTCAAAGCTTCACAGTGCAAGGCTCCAAACGAAGCATCTTTTTTTTGCAAAGATGGTATTCACTTTAGAATTTCTGAATGTGAGAGTAAAGCCCAAGTCAAGTCATTATTTACTTGTAAATAAAATGTTCTTAACCTGGTTGCTTGACCATTAAAAGTAAAGATTTTAAACGCAACTATTCGCCATTAGAAAAAGAGGAAGTTAAGAACAGTAGTTTCCCTGTATAGGATGAATCTTCCAGACCTTGCAATAGTTATTAAACAATACTAGTGCAGACACTAGTTAAACGCTTTCTTCTTTAGCACAAGTGAGACATTCAGATCAGGAGAAATGGTATGTCATTTATAAATTGTGCCTTTGTTTAGATAACAGGATCTTGTTGCATAGAGAATCTCACACTCAGCAATTTCATGCTAGAAGACATTTCCTGTAAGTTGATTTTGCATCTTTATTGCTAAAGATTGAACTACCAACACAGTTCACCTGGGGGGGGGGGGGATCAAATGTCAATTCAGCTTCCCCCACTTTTTTTTGCAAATGTTGTCTTTTTTTCTTAGCAAACATTTGCTTCTGATGATTAATTAAGAGAAAGTCTTTCATATGAAATTAAAAGTGGTGTTCAGATTTAGAACAACGATCAATCCAAGGATTACCCATAAATGGATAACAAGCTTGGGTCTGTCATCCATCTAACATCCACCAACAATATTTCTAGGGGCGTTGTTTGGAGGGAGGGTAGTTGCCCAGCCCAAATAATTTGGAAAAAAACTAATATAGCCCATGTCCCTTGACTATTCGGACAATCTCTCTTCCCTCCTACACAGTAAAAATGCTGGAGCAACGCCCATGCCTATTTCCAAACTTTTCAACAGAAACGTAGAGTTTGCTTAACCCTGGGTCGTGCACGGATCTCTTATGTGTATGAGTAAAGAATCAAAGTGAGAACGTAGCCTTACCAAAGCCCCCATTCCCCTAAAGACGTTTTTAAAAATTGTAATTTCGGTGCTTCTTGATTGAAATGGAATCATCCGATGACTTTTAATATGCGTGGGCTGGGGAACATAGTATGCTTGTAGCCTCTCTAGCAGCCCTAGGAAACACATACAATAGTTGTAATTCAAGACAAACTCTTTTCAATAGAAGTCGAAACGTAAAAAAACAGACTTTTTATTAGAATATATGCATCAACAAAGCTTACTAACTATGATGAGTCTAAATATGTAAAATTTATTAACTTTAAGGTTTTTCGGGAAAATATTTTTTTTACAAGAGCCAAATATAACTACAATACGGGTATACATGGCTGAAAGTCTAGCTCGTATTGCCGAGTAATAAATTACAAATACAAAAAAAATATATATTACTGTTTATGCACACAATCACAATCCTTAATAAATAAATAAAAAGAAAAAACATGTATGACTTACCAAGCATCACCTCAAGCCAGCAGCCAAATGGAGAACTTACCATAAAATTCACAAGAAAATTATTGAAGTGAAGCCGCGGAGAAACTCGATCAAGAGAACGAGTCAGCAGGACGACCATAAATAAATATATATAAAAAATGATCAAAGGGTAGGTAAAAGAGTTTTTTTTTGCCCCGTAGTGTGTCAAGAGAGGGACCAAAATTGAAACCCAACCCATCCAAATTCCAAAGCTTGGTTATGCCGTGTCTTACTAAGAACCTCGATACCTCAGTGCGCACTCGGGATTCTACATAATTAGGAGATTCCCTCGTTCCAAAATCATGCTCACAGCGGTTAAATGCTTTCATAGCATAAAAGTTTTTCGGCAGTATTTTAGCAAAATACTTGATACAATACATCATTCCATGAAAACATAATAATAATTCGACAGGTAATATATTTTAAGAGAAGAATCTGTACTTTCAATTGGTGATTTTCGTGGTGGGGATATTGGGGAGGGGATGAAATTTCTTAGGATACACAGTGCTTGTTTTCCTGTATTTGAAGTGTTTTTACGTGAGTTTTAAACGTATTCTAGAAAGTCAGGGTGAGACAACTCAGATAAAAATGGACTAGGGCAAAATATACTGGTCTCATTGCATGGATAGGTAGAATAAATTTCAAATGCCTCAATATTCCAACATTCCTTTCCAACTTCATATGCAATTTAGCAATGTGTTTCTTCCAACTCATATTCTGATCATCTAACACACCTAAATATCTCATAGTAGATAAACACTCTAAATAAGTAAATTCATCAATGGGAAGTCTACTAAGTTCAGGTGGTGACTGGCCAGTACGAGAGAAAATCATATATTTGATTTTCGACATATTAATAGATAATTTTGTTTGCACTAAACCAAGTTCCTCTCAAAAGCTGGCAACATATTCTCCTTAAACGACATTTCATCAACACCGCACACTGAGCAGGCCATATCGTCAGCGAATAGGATATTTAGTCTGAAATCTTCCAGTGCCCTGTTGATGCCGTTAACATAAATAAGAAAGAGTAGAGATCCAAATATGGACCCCTGAGGAACGTCGACTTGACCAGTAGGGAAGAGGTACCATTTCCACCATCCACAAACTGACTACGCCAGGTAAAATATGATTCAGTCAGAGAATTTGAAGGTCTATGTGTACCATGATTTTCTAGTTTACGAAACAAAATTGAATGACAGATATTATCGAATGCTTTTTTTATATCGATAAATATAGTAGCCAGAATTTTGTTTTTAGCTAAATTGTCGTGTATAAGCTGCGTGAGCTTCAGAATTACATGTTCAGTGCTATGACCTTTCCTAAACCCAAACTGAAGGTCATTAAAACAGCCCCTCTTATCAAAAAACTTCACTATGCGATTGTAAAGACATCGTTCAATCACTTTTCCAAATAGGATCGTGGTTGGCTTGTTGTTGGATCTTTCACGTCATCACCTTTATGCAAGGCTAAAACACGTGCAGACTTTAAAGAAGTTGGTAAATATCCACTTGAAAAACATAATTTGGCAATATGAACTAAAAGTTCCGTAATATCCGGGATTATCCGTTTTAATAGGCTTATCGACGAGCCATCCATACCTTCCGATTCTTCCCATTCTTCAGTTGGTATATAGCTTGCAGTAATTCCTCCGGTGACACCGGCGTTAGGAAAAAAGAGCAATCCAATGGAGAAGGCATGGAGGCATAATATGCTGAACTTGGTGAATTTTGAGTTGATCTCTCAAGCGATGTTATGTGACCAATATTTGCGAAGTGCTCATTTAGGACACCAACAAAATTTAGCTTTCTTTTAACAATTTTCTTGTCTATTTGTGATAATATTTCTTCCAGTTGGTTTTTCATTTTGTTTTTTTCCAAGGCATTCATTAATAATCTACCAAGTCTTCTCTGGGGACCCTTGAGTATTTTGAAATTCATGAAGATAGTATAACTGCTTTGCTTGTTACAGTAGCTTTGTCAGACAGTTTCTGTACAGCCGAATTGTGTAGGAGCTGCCACGAAATTTCTGAAGAGCTTATTTTTGGTATGGATAGAAGACAGAACAGCAGCTGTAGTCCATGGTTTCTTTGGTTTAAAAAAACTCTAGCTTGCCGGCTTAATAAAGGACATGCCATATTAAGTACTATTTCGAACTGGTCGATGAAGTAGTCGGTAGCTTTGTCCTTGTCACATTCTAAGCAGAGAGACAGGTCGACTTGGGACAGTAAGCTTTTTGCTACATCAGTCGAAGCATTCTCCATTCTTCTTGTCCTCAAAGAAAAGGGTGTAAGGGGGGGGGTCCAAATTGAAGGTTGTACAGGATCATAAGATGGTTGGAAGTGTCTTCGACTATAACGTTATAACCCAGAGTCTAAAAATTTGTGAAAATACTGTCAATTAGCGACGCTGATAACTCCGTAATTCTTGTCGGGAACTGGCACGTTGGAAACAAACATGCAGACATACATCTCGTTACAAAGTCAACGGCAACATTATTTGAAAGTGTTGAATTCACACCTTATGTAGATTACCAATATCAATATCAAAGTCACCCATCCTCAAATTAAAAAAAAATTATTTAGCAGCCGAACTCGGTGGCCTATATTGAGTGCAACATAACACTTTTGAAGGACTTCTATCTAGATCAATCTAGATCAATCAAATACAATCTAGATCACTAGCAAAAATGAACTGACAATTCTTCATAAAGGTAATCATAATCATTCACTTTTCTTACAAATATACTATAATTTACAGAAAAAGGGCCAACCCTCCTCTCTCTCTCTACCTATTTTATTTTTAAACAAATACATATACCCATTTATATGTGCTAGCTCAAATGTCGTAGATACGTGATTGACGTAACCGTACTGGATTCGATCTCTTTGGGGGACTTGGGGGGAGGGGTTCAGTGCTTTGGCGAGTTTGGTGCTTCTGGACGTGCTAGGACGATGAAAATTGGTAGGCGTGTCAGGGAGTTACACAAATTGACTTTATGAAGTCGTTTTCCCCGATTAGACTATCTGGGGGGCTGAAGGGAGACGAAAAATTAGAAAAATTGAGGTATTTTTAACTTACGAGTAGGTGATCGGATCTTAATGAATTTTTATATTTAGAAGGACCTCGTGACTCAGAGCTCTTATTTTAAATCCCGACCGGCACTAAGCCTCTGATTTTCCTTTTAAAGCAATCTATTGATTCTTAAAATTTTGTTAGAGCTCATACCATATGAGCTCTTGGCTCTTCCGACCTCGTCACAACTGCCATATGAGCTCATAGCTCTTGTTTTTTAATTTAATTTTTTTACTCCTTAAATTTACCCGAAAAACAAAACTTAATATCATTCTTAAAAGGTTCTATCTGTGCTCTTTGACAACCTGTATTCACTTACATTCTTTTCGTTCATTTAAATTGAGAAAGTAGAAGCATTAATAGTAGTAGCCACAAAATTTTCAACTTAATACCTCCAGTCGTTCTTGGTTTATTGCTGAGGTGTCTTATTAGCAACCAAAAACACAATGCGTTTTGATTAGCTTAAAGCAACATATAGTTTTAAAGCAAAATGGGCTAAATGCGTAATTGTGGGGGGTTTGCATGCCCAATATCCCTAAAGACATAGTTGCCGGACCGTTCTACTATGATGAACAAAATAGCTGTGTCAAAATTTTGACTGGATGTGTTTGGAAAATGAATGTGTTTGAAAGAAGGGCTGATTACCCTCCAATCTCTTTTTACTCTTAAAAAGGAAACCTCAACTTTTTACTTTGAATCTCATTAGCTGCTTTAAAAGTTTCAACGATATTTTTGGCTATTATAGATTGATGCTGCCTGTGATATTTCTTTTATGCCCTTTCAAAAATCTGTATGGACACAGTTTTATTGTTTAATTTAAAATTCTCCTAAAAGCTCCCTAAAGTTTTACCTTAATACCCTTAGGGTCATTAGTTATAGTGAATGTGGTGTAGGATTAAAAGTATGGACACAATGCCTCATGGCTAGTTTAAAATCCCCCACAACATACCCTTTAAGGTCGCCCTTAAACTTAATTAAATAAAAAAACTAGTTTTTTAACTGAAAGTAAGGAGCGACATTGAAACTTAAAACGAACAGAAATTACTCCGTATATGAAATGGATTGTCCCCTCCACAATCCCTCGATCATTACGCTAAAGTTTTTAATTATTTTAAAAATTAGAACTGTGACAAAGAGTCAAACTTTAGCGTAAAGAGCGAGGGATTGCGGAGGGGACAACCCATTTCACATACAGAGTAATTTCTGTTCGTTTTAAGTTTTAATGTTGCTCCTTACTTTCAGTTAAAAAAAACTAGTTTTTTTTTATTTTATTTCTGAACGTTTTTGAATTAATGCATGTTTGATTTTGGCTCTCTGCACATAAATTACTAAAATGAAATTTGCATATTAATTCTTTTTTTGGCTAAATAGCTTTCTCTTAGTTTAGATCAGACTATTTTGAGAAATAAAGGGTGGGAAAGGAGCCCTGTTGCCCTCCAATTTTTCGGTTACTTAAAAAGGAAACTAGAACTTTTAATTCTTAACGAACGTTTTTATTAGTAAAAAATATTCGTAACTTATGAATTAACTTACGTAATAAACTTTTATATTCTTATATTTTTATTATGTATATGAGGGGTTTGTCCTCGTTAATACCTCGCTCTTTCCACTAAATCTTAAGTTTTGTCACAATTCTTTAAGAATAACCCCTGAATCAGAAAGGCCGTAGAATAAATAGTTTAAATTACTAAAAATGCTTTAGCATAAAGAGCGAGGTATTTATCTTCTCCTAGATAACTCGCTCTTTATGCTAAAGTATTTTAGAACCCCCTAATATGCGTAATAATCTCTGTTCGATTTAAGTTTTAATGCTACTCCTTACTTTCAATTGAAAAAACTTTTTTATTTTTGTTTTTTCATTGTTTTTTTATAGTAATGCTAGAAAATCCCGCGCCCTTTTCGTTGAATTTCTCTTCCCCCATGACATATTCCTCCAAGGAAAGATCCTCCCAAAAAGCTTCCTCCCCTCAACCCCACCACCAAACCAAAAAAATCCCACTGAAAACGTCTGTACACTTCCCAATAACCATTACTCTATGTATTAAATAAAAAAAACTAATTTTTTTAGCTGAAAGTAAGGAGCGAAATTAAAACTTAAAACGAACAGAAATTACTCCGTATATAAAATGGGTTGTCCCCTCCGCAATCCCTCGCTCTTTACGCTAAAGCTTTTAATTGTTTTAAAAAGTAGAATTGTGGCAAAGAGTCAAACTTTAGCGTAAAGAGCGGGGGATTGCGGAGGGGACAACCCATTTTATATACGGAGTAATTTCTGTTCGTTTTAAGTTTTAATGTCGCTCCTTACTTTCAGCTAAAAAAATTAGTTTTTTTTTATTTAATTTCTGAACGTTTTTGAATTAATGCATGTTTGGTTTTGGCTCTCCGCACATAAATTATTAAAATGAAATTTGTAAATTAATTCTTTTTTTGGCTAAATAGCTTTCTCTTAGTTTTAATCAGACGATTTTGAGAAATAAGGGGTGTAGAAGGAGGCCTGTTTGCCCTCCAATTTTTCGGTTGCTTAAAAAGGCAACTAGAACTTTTAATTTTAACGAACGTTTTTATTAGTAAAAAATATACGTAACTTATAAATTAGCAACTTACGTAAAAAACTTTCATAATCTTATATTTTTATTATGTATACAAGGGGGTTTGTATCCTCGTTAATACCTCGCTCTTTACACTAAATCTTAAGTTTTGTCCCAATTCTTTAAGAATGACCCCTGAATCAGAAAGGCCGTAGAATAAATAGTTGAAATTACTAAAAATACTTTAGCATACAGAACGAGGTATTTATCTCCTCCTAAATACCTCGCTCTTTATGCTAAAGTGTTTTTAGAACCCCTCATATGCGTAATAATCTCTGTTCGTTTTAAGTTTCAATGCTTCTCCTTCCTTTCATTTGAAAAAAACGTTTTCATGTTTATTTTTCATTGTTTTCTTATAATAATGCTAGAAAATCATGCGCCCTTTTCCTTGAATTTTTCTTCCCCCATGACAGATTCCTCCAAGGAAAGATCATCCAACATAGCCCCCTCCCCTCAGCCCCACACCCCAAACAAAATAAAATCCCCCTGAAAACGTCTGTACACTTCCCAATAACCATTACTATATTTAAACACTGGTCAAAGTTTGTAACTTGCAGCCCCTCCCCCAGGGATTGTGGGGGAGTAAATCATCCCAAATACATAGTTATTATGGTTTTCGACTATGTTGAACAAAATGGCTATCTCAAAATTTTGATCCGTTGACTTTGGGAAAAAATGAGCGTGGGAGGGGGCCTAGATGCCCTCCAATTTTCTTGGTCACTTAAAAAGGGCACTAGAACTTTTCATTTCCGTTAGAATGAGCCCTCTTGCGACATTCTAGGACCACTTGGTCGATACGATGACCCCTGGGAAAAAGAAAACAAAAAACAAAAAAAAAAAACAAATAAACACGCACCCGTGATTTGTCTTTTGGCAAAAAATACAAAATTCCACATTTTTGTAGTTAGAAGCTTGAAACTTCTACAGTAGGATTCTCTGATAAACTGAATCTGATGGTGTGATTTTCGTTAAGATTCTATGACTTTTAGGGGGTGTTTCCCCCTATTTTCATAAATAAGGCAAATTTTCTCAGGCTCGTAACTTTTGATGAGTAAGACTAAACTTGATGAAACTTATATATTAAAAATCAGCATTAAAATGCAATTCTTTTGATGTAGCTATTGATATCAAAATTCAATTTTTTAGAGTTTTGGTTACTATTCAGCCGGGTCGCTCCTTACTACAGTTCGTTACCACGAACTGTTTGAAACACTGGTCAAAGTTTGTAACTTGCAGCCCCTCCCCCAGGGACTGTTGAGGAGTAAGTCATCCCCAAAGATGTAGTTAGTATGGTTTTGACTATGCGGAACAAAATGGCTATCTCAAAATTTTGATCCGTTGACTTTGGGGAAAAAATGAGTGTGGGAGGGAGCCTAGGTGCCCTCCAATCTTTTCGGCCACTTAAAAAGGGCACTAGAACTTTTTTACGATGACCCATAAAAAAAAAAAAAAAAAAAAAAAAAAAAAAAAAAAAAAAAAAAAAAACACTCACCCGTGATCTGTCTTCTGGCAAAAAATATGAAATTCCGCATTTTTGTAGATAGGAGCTTGAAATTTCTTTCATATATCTTTTAGCATCAAAATTCCGTTTTTTAGAGTTTCGTTTACTATTGAGCCGGGTCGCTCCTTACTACAGTTCGTTACCACGAACTGTTTGATGAAATGGAAACTTTAGATAAAATTGACGAGGTTGTTAAAGGTACAGTCAGACGTCATAAAAATAAGATTTTCTATTGATATATTTTAAAGAAAGAGTATTAAGGTGTGACATGAAATTGTGATATGGAAAGTGTTTGAGAGAATTGAGTAGAACCGTTTTAGAATGTGCTAACCATGATAAAATTACCGAAAGGGGGTGCAGAAAAAAAAACAGTCTTACTAATCTAATTTGATCTTCTGTCCATTTTTTTTCCTGTGTTTGAAATCTGTCTGTGTTTATAACGTTGCCCTATTTTATTAACGTCAATATCATTCTAGCATAGTGTCAGTGATACGCAGTTCTATCATTTTTTTTCTATTTTAATATTCGCCTCTTCCAAAGCTATTGAATCATGAAGTAGCATGGGCCGACATACTATGTCCCAAAACCTAGCCCAGAAATCTAGAGACTGTTGTAATTGTAGATACGTCCTTTCTATATTCGCTACCGTTTTTTTTTCTGTTTATATCAGTTGAATCCATAACGGACAATTCTCCTATTCTTCTTGCTATGTCTCTCATGTTTTCTTTATCTTCTCGCACATTAGTATGTTGGTTCATCCGTTTTGTAAACTCATCAGTTGCGTGTTTCAGTTTGTTAGGCCTGCGATTTTTATTGTGAGTGTGAGTAGTAGTGATAGAGTCGCAGAGGTAGTTGTAGTAGTAGTGGTAGCATGCAAATATTTCCTTTTTGATCGTTTTCCTTGTCATTTCCTGAAATTTCTAAATTAGTATACTCAGTCATTCATGAGTTACGTCCTTTTGACAATCCTTATACACAAAATATGTTTTAATTTAGTTCAACACTCCCCTCAACACACTCTAAAAGGATCACTTGAATGCACTTCGTCTTTTTGGAAAGTAAAGTTCAAACATGCATACCTTTCTCAATAACATGTGTTATATGTAAACAATGAACAAATTGCCTTACAGCCTGAGGATCGTGGGGAGGTTGGCTTCTCCCCAGACATAATAACTGTAATTTTCAGCAATGTTGAAAAAAATACATATATTGAAATTTTGATCAGGTATGTTTTGGGGAATGATAAGCTTGTTTGAGATTGGCTGGTCACCCTCCATTAACTTTTGACTCTTAAAGGGGATGCAATCTTCGGACTAGCAATCAAATAACCATCCATTCGGTAGGCTATACGACCAACCGTTCCATAGAAGCCTTATATGGTCCCGTTGCATAACTTACAACCTTTCTAACAGTTTGTGGTAACGAACTGTAGTAAGGAGCGACCCGGCTCAATAGTAAACGAAACTAAAAAACGAAATTTTGATACTAAGAGATACATCAAAAGAATCTGATTTTCATGCTTATTTTATATATATAAGCTTATCAAATTTGGTCTTTGTCATCAAAAGTTACGAGCCTGAGAAAGTTTTCCATATTTTGGAAAATAGGAGGGAACACCCCCTAAACGTGATAGAATCTCAACAAAAATCAGATCATCGCATTCAGCGTATGAGAAAACCCTAATGCAAAAGTTTCAAGCTCCTATCTACAAAAATGTGGAACTAAGTATTTTTTGCCAGAAGACCGATCACGGGTGCGTGTTTATTTGTTTTTGTTGTTTTTTCCCCAGGGGTCATCGTATCGACCAATTGGTCCTAGAATGTTGCAAGAGAGCTCATTATAACGGATATGAAAAATTATTGTGCCCTTTTTAAGTGACCAAAAAGATTGGAGGGCACCTAGGCCCCCTCCCACGCTCATTTTTTCCCAAAGTCAACGGATCAAAATTTTGAGATAGCCATTTTGTTCAACATAGTCGAAAACGATAATAACTATGTCTTTGGAGATGATTTACTCCCCCATAGTCCCCGGGGGAGGGGCTGCAAGTTACAGATTTTGACCAGTGTTTACATACAGTAATGGTTTTTGGGAAGTGTACAGTCGTTTTCAGGGGATTTTTTGGGTTTTGGGGGTGGGGTTGAGGGGAGGGGGCTATTTGGGAGGATATTCCTTGGAAAAATATGTGCTGGGGGAACTGAAATTCAATGAAAAGGGCGCAGGATTTTCTAAAATTACAATAAAAAAAAACAATGAAAAAATAAACATGGAAAAGCTTTTTCAATTGAAAGTAAAGAGTAGCATTGAAACTTAAAGCGAACAGAGATTATTACGCATATGAGGGGCTCTAAAAATACTTAAGCATAAAGAGCGAGGTATTTAGGAGGAGATAAATACCTCGCTCTTTATGCTATAGTATTTTTAGTAATTTCAACTATTTATTCTACGGCCTTTCTGATTCAGGGGTCATTCTTAAAGAATTGGAACAAAACCTACGATTTAGTATAAAGAACGAGGTAATAACGAGGGTACAAACCCCCTCATATACATAATAAAAATTAAAGAATATAAAAGTTTGTTACGTAAGTTAATTCTTAAGTTATGTATATTTTTTACTAATAAAAAATTCGTTAAAAATTAAAATTTATAGTTGCCCTTTTATGTAACCGAAAAATTACATGACAACTAGGCCTCCTTCCCCATCCCTTATTTCTCAAAATCGTCTGGTCAAAACTAAGACAAAGCTATTTAGCCAAAAAAGGAATTAATATGCAAATTTCATTTTAATAATTTATGTGTGGAGAGCCAAAATCAAACATGCATTAATTCAAAAACGTTCAGAAATTACATAAAAAAACTAGTTTTTTTTTAACTGAAAGTAAGGAGCGACATTAAAACTTAAAACGAACAAAAATTACTCCGTATATGAAATGGGTTGTCCCCTGCGCAATCCCTCGCTCTTTACGCTAAAGTTTGACTCTTTGCCACAATTCTGCTTTGTAAAACAATTAAAAGCTTTAGCGTAAAGAGCGAGGGATTGCGGAGGGGACAACCCTTTTTATATACGGAGTAATTTTTGTTCGTTTTAAGTTTTAATGTCGCTCCTTACTTTCAGTTAAAAAAACTAGTTTTTTTTATGTATTTTATAAAAAACTGATCTTGCTTGAGGCTCTGAGAGACTATAATTGTAGACTAAAATTTACATATTTCATGGTTGGGGAAAGACTAATGAGATTCTTGTAAATTAGCCTTTTATTTTTTACTGGATACTTTATGACTTTTCGGCTCCTATTGTATTTTGTTGCGTCGATTAGCCAATGTGTTTTCAGTAAACCTCTAATTTTCAAAATATTTCAATCTAGGTTCTTAAACGACTTAAAATATTTTAGTCTTCGAGAATACTTTGTATTTATATTTCACAGCTATATCTTTCATGGCTGGTCTATTCCAGCTTCCGTTTGTTTTCCCATGCCATGCTAATCAGCGAAGATTTGTCTTGCTTAATAGCCCTCACTCCATAGTAGTTGACAAATTATTTATCTGTGGAATTAAATACTGTTCGGAAAGTTTCCCAACTTTGGCAGCTGGAGAGGGGTATTTCCCTCAAAAATTCTCCTTTTCAGTGTCTTTGATGACCAAACGCTTTTTTTTGTATTTTGATTGTATTTTTGAAAGTTTGACTCTTTCTCACAACTCTAATTTTTAAAAGAATAAAAACTTTAGTGTAAAGAGCGAGGCGTTGCCGAAGGGACAACCCTTTTCATATACGGAATAATTTCTGTTCGTTTTAAGTTCTAATGTCGCTCCTTACTTGCAGTTAAAAAACGTGTTTTTTTTATATTTAATTTCTGAACATTTTTGAATTAATGCATGTTTTCGCCAAGTTGAGCCAAGGGTTAATAAGGGGGGGGGGCTCTTATTTTGTTGCAGAAATATTTTGATTTTGAAAATAAACACAAAAGTCATATATATTTCCACAGTTATAACTGTTGTATGGTTCTATGCATAGCTTAAACATTCTCATTCCCACTTGAGAAGGATTTAGACAAGCTATCTGACAGCCCGTTTAGTCCATTTGGCTACATTTCTGCCCCTTTCCCTTGTCACTCGAGGTTTTCTGAACCCTTATGGCGAAGAATGGAAGGTTAAGGGGTGGAATACCTCTCTACTCTTAGACAGATCATAAAGGTGTGAAATAATACACAAAGATGAGCCCTTTCATTCTTCCAAAGGGTATTATAAAAGCGCGGAAATTCAGAATGAAAAGTAGCACATTTAGAGAGGTTAAAGCCTTTTTCCATCGTTTGTTTGAAAAAACAAGAGCATTCTTTTTTAAACTGTTTTATCACGGTTTTATATTATACAATCAAGATTCTTGATCACTGTCATAGTCTGGTCTACAGCTCGCGATGAATTCACCCCATCCGAAACTACCCTCAGCGACAAACATTCTCATAATGCCACCAATCCCGATGAATATCCAAAAACCTATTTGGCAACAATCTAATACCTTGGGCCATAACCCATATTCTTCTACCATTTCGGCAAATGTTTGATCACAGCCCAAGTAATAGATTTCTATGGGATTTCTTGTATTGCATACTTTTTCGCTGCCAGCTGCTCTTCTACAACAAGATGTAGGTAGGCCCGTATAATTGTTATTATAGTATTCACCAAAATCTATTGGAAATCCTTTAAAATCATCTATCCCGCAGCATTCAAAAAATTCATGGAACTTATCAAACAGTTCGTGGTAACGAACTGTAGTAAGGAGCGACCCGGCTCAATAGTAAACGAAACTCTAAAAAACGGAATTTCGGTGCTAAAAGATATATCAAAAAAATTGGATTTTTATGCTGATTTCAAATATATAAGTTTCATCAAGTTTAGTTATTGTCATCAAAAGTTACGAGCCTGAGAAAATTTGCCTTATTTTGGAAAATAGGGTGTAACACCCCCTAAAAGTCATAGGATCTTAACAAAAATTACACCATCGCATTCAGCGTATCAGAGAACCCTATAGAAAAAATTTCAAGGTCCAATCTACAAAAATGTGGAATTTCGTATTTTTTGCCGGAAGACAAATCACGGGTGCGTGTTTATTTGTTTTTTGTTTTTTGTTTTTTTTTTCCCCAGGGGTCATCGTATCGACCAAGTGGTCCTAGAGTGTTGCAAGAGGGCTCATTCTAACGGAAATGAAAAGTTCTAGTGCCCTTTTTAAGTGACCAAAAAAATTGGAGGGCACCTAGGCCCCCTCCCACGCTCATTTTTTTCCCAAAGTCAACGGATCAAAATTTTGAGATTGCCATTTTGTTCCGCATAGTCGAAAACCATAATAACTATGTCTTTGGGGATGACGTACCCCCCACAGTCCCTGGGGGAGGGGCTGCAAGTTACAAACTTTGACCAATGTTTACATACAGTAATGGTTACTGGGAAGTGTACCGACGTTATCAGGGGGATTTTTTTGGTTTGGGTGTGGGGTTCAGGGGAGGGGGCTATATGGGAGGATCTTTCCTTGGAGGAATATTTCATGGGGGAAAGAGAAATTCAATGAAAAGGGCGCAGGACTTTCTAGCATTACTATAAAAAAAAACAATGAAAATATAAACATGAAAAAGTTTTTTCAATTGAAAGTAAGGAGAAGCACTAAAACTTAAAAAGGAACAGAGATTATTACGCATATGAGGGGTTCTAAAAATGCTTTAGCATAAAGAGCGAGGTATTTAGGAGGAGATAAACACTTCACTCTTTATGCTAAAATTTTTTTAAATAATTTCAACTATTCATTCTACGGCCTTTCTGATTCAGGGGTCATTCTTAAAGAATTGGGATAAAACAAGATTCAGTGTGAAGAGCGAGGTATTAACGAGGGGACCAACCCCCTCATATATATAATCAAAAATATAAGAATATAAAAGTTTGTTACGTAAGTTAATTCTTAAGTTACGTATTTTTTTTTACTAATAAAAACGTTCGTTAAAAATATAAGATCTAGTTGCCTTTTTAAGTAACCGAAAAATTGGAGGTCAACAAGATCTCCTTCCCCACCCCTTATTACTCAAAATCGTCTGAACAAAACTAAGAGAAAGCCATTTAGCCAAAAAAAGAATTAATATGCAAATTTCATTTTAATAATTTATGTACGGAGAGCCAAAATCAGTCATGCATTAATTAAAAAACTTTCAGAAATTAAATAAAAAAAACAAGTTTTTTTAAATGAAAGTAAGGAGCGACATTAAAACTTAAAACGAACAGAAATTACTCCGTATATGAAAGGGGCTTTTCCTCCTCGACACCCCGCTCCTTGCGCTAAAGTTTGATTCTTTCTCGCAACTCTTCTTTTTAAAACAATAAAAAACTTTAGCGTAAGGAGCGGGGTGTCGAGGAGGAAAAGCCCCTTTCATATACGGAGTAATTTCTGTTCGTTTTAAGTTTTAATGTCGCTCCTTACTTTCATTTAAAAAAACTTGTTTTTTTTATTTAATCTAAAATAGAATCAACAGGTTCACGTCCATTGTAGTTTCTTTCAAGCAGTTCTACCATTGGTCGAGCGAGAACACCTGCCAAAGGTTCCAAATGGTTTACAGCCAAAATAAGGTGAGCGATGCTAAGGCGAAGAAAATGCTCACCAATGAAAAAAAGTAAAGCAACAAATTTAGTTGTAGCCAATGAATAAGCAAAAATAAAAAAAACCCAACCACACATGGGCAGAGGATAGCCACTATCTTTGACGCTTCATCATCAATGTATATCCCGAGGCGATACGGTCTTTATACCAAGTTAGTGACAACGCTAAAACCCCAATAAAGACTAGAAGTGAGAAATAAAGACTGTATTTTCTAGATCTGCAATTTTTTCAACAAAACTTTCTTCTGATACACTAACAATAGTGCTTATCAACGACAAAATAACAACGTAACCAGAAGAAATAGTTCAAAGTGTGGTAGTTTGCCTGGACATTATCTTAATCCAAAAGAATCAATGTGGGAAAATAAAATAGATAATAAACTACATCCAAGGGTCATGATTCCTAGAATGGTAATAACACTTTAAACTACGGATAATCGTTCGATACACATCTGTCTTCTTGTATTTCGATTTAAAAGAGCACCATGTCATTGCTTCCAATTCAGTATTCTGATAGAGTTGGTGAATCAGAACTGTAAGCATAAGCTGTTTTTCTATAATAGAACTGTGTTTATTTGTAATTAAAATCAACATATTTTTCGGTTTCATACATATTTAAGGCACGAATGGGGTGAAACAGCACCAACTACATTATATTATACCAGTCAAAGAGCCAAATATTTTAAGCGTCTAGCTTTAATAGCTTCTCTTTTGGTCAAACAGTTCGTGGTAAAGAACTGTAGTAAGGAGCGACCCGGCTCAATGGTAACCAAAACTCAAAAAATGGAATTTTGATACCAATAGCTACATCAAAAGAATCGCATTTTAATGCTGATTTTAAATATATAAGTTTCATCCAGTTTAGTCTTACACATCAAAAGTTACGAGCCCTCGAAAATTTGCCTTATTTTAGAAAATAGGGGGAAGCACCACCCAAAAGTCATAGAATCTTAACGAAAATCACACCATCAGATTCAGCGTATCAGAAAACCCTTTTTTAGAAGTTTCAAGCTCCTATCTACAAAAATGTGGAATTTTGTATTTTTGGCCAGAAGGCAGATCACGGATGCGTGTTTATTTGTTTGTTTGTTTTTTTTTGTTTTTTTTTTGTTTTGTTTTTTTCTCCCTAGGTGTGATTGTTTCGACCGAGTGGTCCTAGAATCTTGCGAGAGGGCTCATTCTAACCGAAATGAAAAGTTCTAGTGCCCTTTTTAAGTGACCAAAAAAATTGGAGGGCACCTAGGCCACCTCCCACGCTAATTATTTTCCCAAAGTCAACGAATCAAAATTCTGAGAAAGCCATTTTATTCTGCGTAGTCGAAAAACCTTATAACTATGTCTTTGGGGACGACTTACTCCCCCTGAGTCCCCGTGGGAGGGGCTACAAGTTACAAACTTTGACCAGTGCTTATATATAGTAATGCTTATTTGGAAGTGTACATACGTTTTCAGGGGGATTTTTTGGTTGGGGGAGGGGTTGACAAGAGGGGGATATGTTGGGGGAACCTCCCATCGACGAATTTGTCATGGGGGAAGAAAATTTCCATGAAGGGAGCGCAGGATTTTCTAGCATTATTTAAAAAGAAATAAAAAATAAATATGAAAAGTTTAACCTTATAACTATGTTTTTGGGGACGACTTACTCCCCCAAAGTCCCCGTGGGAGGGGCTACAAGTTACAAACTTTGACCAGTGCTTACATATAGTAGAGCTTATTGGGAAGTGTACAGACGTTTTCAGGGGGATTGTTTGGTTGGGGGGACGGGTTGACAAGAGGGGGATATGTCGGGGGAACTTTTCATCGAGGAATTTGTCATGGGGGAAGAAAATTTCCTTGAAGGGAGCACAGGATTTTCTAGCATTATTTAAAAAAAAACAATGAAAAAATAAATATGAAAAGTTTTTTCAACTGGAAGTAAGGAGCAGCATTAAAACTTAAAACAAAGAGAAATTATTATGCATATGAGGGGCTCACCTCCTCCTAATACCTCGCTCTTTACGCTAAAGTATTTTTAGTAATTTCAACTATTTATTCCACGGCTTTTGTGATTCAGGGGTCATTCTTAATGAATTGGGACAAAATTTAATCTCTAGTGTAAAGAACGAGGTACTGACGAGGGGGTGAACCCCTCATATATGTAATAAAAACATGAGAATACAAAATTTTGTTACGTAAGCTAATTTATAAGTTACGTTTATCTTTTACTAATAAAAACATTCGTAAAAAATCAAAAGTTCTAGTTGCCTTTTTAAGTACCCACAAAATCGCAGGGCAACTAGGCTTCCTCAACCGTTCCTTTTTTTCTCAAAATCATTCGATCAAAACTATGAGAAAGCCATTTAGCCAAAAACAAAAAAAAAATAAATAAACTTGCAAATTTCGTGTTAATTATTCCTCTACGGAGAGCCAAAATCAAAACATTCATTGATTCAAAAACGTTCAGAAACTAAATAAAAAAAAACAAGTTTTTTAGCTGAAAGTAAGGAGCGACATTAAAACTTAAAACGAACAGAAATTATTTCGTATATGAAAGGGGCTGCTTCCTCATCAACGCCCCGCTCTTTACACTAAAGTTTGACTCTTTCTCTCAACTCTGCTTTTTAAAACAGTAAAAAACTTTTGCGTAAAGAGCGGGGCGTTGATGAGGAAGCAGCCCTTTTCATATACGAAGTAATTTCTTTTCGTTTTAAGTTTTAATGTCGCTCCTTACTTTCAGCTAAAAAAAACTTGTTTTTTTTTATATTTAATCACGAGAAAGAAACGTAGAAGCACAAAAGAAGACAATAAGAGTAAACTCCACTCACTTCACCAACTCCACGAAGGCCTTTAAACTTTGAATGACTCCATCACTGTTGGGTTGCTTTGCGGTTGTTTTTGTTTTTCTGGAATTGACTTTTCGAGTTTCATATTCTATGGGAATGAAATTCCGGCACTACCCATTGTTCCTATTATTTTGTGAAAAAATCATTTTCTTACGTTTAAAAATAAATTGTAATTAGAAGTAGAAACACAGGAATTTCCATAAAATTATCCTTTTCTTCGTACAGAATGATGTATATCTATATATCATCGGTTTTCTTACAATGAGTTCCATTGAGTTCAGTGAGTTCTGCCCAGAATAAGTCCCGTTCGATAAAGATCCTCCGGAGCCAATAAGGTCATATAATCAGAATGATTTCATCTGAAGAAACTGATGCTTCTGTAGAATCATCAGAAAAAACTGAGGCTCTAACTAGGACCCCATCCACACTTTTTTTGGGGTGGGGGGAAGGTTTACTTAAGGATTTTTTTTCGAGGAGAGAGTTGTACAAAAAAAAAACACATTAAAAATTCGTTTATATTTATTTTTATTACGTTTTTACGAGTTGGAAAAACATTTGGGGGGGGGGGGTTCTAACCCCCCTAACTTCCACCTTCTTCTGGATAGGGCCTTGGCTCTAGCACCATCCTTACAGAAACGTATCAGAGAAAGTTGAAGCTGGCGCATAATTCACAATGTCTTCGGTCTTTATTAGGTTTGAGCTAAGAAAAGCCCGAAGCGTTTTTCCTTTGTGTGATCAAGGGCCCCCGGATAGCTCGTATTTAGTAAGGAAGCATTTGGTCTCTATGTTATGTTTTTTTTACCATACAATGACAGGAACTTCAATAAAATATTTCTGTTGCCTAAATCAAATGCCTTAACATGGTCTTTAGAACGGAGGACTAAAGGGGTCTGATGATTCAGACACTTCTCCATTGTCATTCTAAGAATAAAAATCTTGTCAATACATCATCTCCCCTTCTTGTGGCTACACTGTTCTTCTCTTAAAACTTTTTCTACACAACATCTTAGTCTAAAAAGCTTCATCATCCTAAGTAACATAGTTTCTACATGAATCAAGCTAATGTAAGTCACCCACTCTTATCACCTTTCTTATAAGGGGCTTGATTGAACTTTCCTTAAAATCACTAAGTACTACCTCCCTTTCTCAAAACTCCTCTTCATCTTTAGTAATCTTTACCTACCTCTGCAACCACCACTTTCCAAATAGTAAGACGAAGCCCTCCAAAAATTTTTATACGTCAAGCCCAATTATTTATTCATGATCCATGTTTCACGAGCCATTAGTGACACAAGAGATTAAGAAGATCGCTAGTTGAAGTTTTTCGGATTAGCTGTCAGATTGATCACACCTGGTAACCTTGGAAAATGCAGGATAAGTGAAGCTAAGTGACGTCATATGTTAAATTACAGTTTTTTCTGCTGAAAATATTAAAACAAAATTAAAACTATATGGAGACTTATGTGGCACACCTTAAGGGATTTGAAAATAGGATTAGTTTATATTGGAATACTAGTAATTAATCTTTTATTAGCCTAATTGTCCATAGGATCTCAGTTAACAAGTTGCCGGGTAAGTATTTATTCGCTTTTACAAATTAAATCTGGAGAGGTTGGTGTTGAATGTTAATATTCTGGGGTGGTTAATTAATGAAGGTTAAAGTTGGCAAGTCAGATATGGCAGGCTTAAACACACTAAAAGGTTCATTTACCCCATTATCAGCCAGCGACTTCACTTCCGATGGGCTTTATTTTCCCCCTCTCTCCTTCCTAGATTTAATAAAAAAAATATATATCCTTTAGGGGGTAATTTCATTGCACAACACCCTTTTTTTGGTGTTCTCACGGAACAAAAAAGAACAGACGAGCTTGCCCTACCCCATAGGCTTTCAAAAATGTATGTTTTCCTCCCACATTTTCATAAAATGACGCCACTGCTACCAGGCCTTGAGGCTCGACTTTTTTTTAACCCCTTTAAAACTGCCTTTCCCTTTTCTTTGCAAAATAAATTTTCCTTCACTTCCAAATTGACTGATTTTTTGTTTTGTTTTTTTTTCTGCACCCCTTTCGGTAATTTTATCATGGTTAGCACATTCTAAAACGGTTCTACTCAATTCTCTCGAACACTTTCCATATCACAATTTCATGTCACACCTTAATACTCTTTCTTTAAAATATATCAATAGAACATCTCATTTTTATGACGTCTGACTGCACATTTAACAACCTCGTCAATTTTATCATCAAATTTTATATCCATTTCATCAAACAGTTCGTGGTAACGAACTGTAGTAAGGAGCAACCCGGGTCAATAGTAAACAAAACTCTAAAAAAACGGAATTTCGATGCTAAAAGATATATCAAAAGAATCGGATTTTTATGCTGATTTAAAATATATAAGTTTCATCAAATTTAATCTTTGTCATCAAAAGTTACGAGCCTGAGAAAATTTGCCTTATTTTGGAAAATAGGGGGAAACACCCCCTAAAAGTCATAGGATCTTAACGAAAATCACACCATCGCATTCAGCGTATCAGAGAACACTATAAAAAAATTTTAAGTTCCAATCTACAAAATGTGGGATTTCGTATTTTTTGCCAGAAGACAAATCACGGGTGCGTGTTTATTTGTTTGTTTGTTTGTTTGTTGTTGTTTTTTCCAGGGGCCATCGTATCGACCAAGTGGTCCTAGATTGTTGCAAGAGGGCTCATTCTAACGGAAATGAAAAGTTCTAGTGCCCTTTTTAAGTTACCAAAAAAATTGGAGGGCACCTAGGCCCCCTCTCACGCTCATTTTTTCCAAAAGTCAACGGATCAAAATTTTGAGATAACCATTTTGTTCCGCATAGTCGAAAACCATAATAACTATGTCTTTAGGGGTGATTTATCCCCCCCCCAGTCCCTGGGGGAGGGGCTGCAAGTTGCAAACTTTGACCAATGTTTACGTACAGTAATGGTTATTGAGAAGTGTACCGACATTTTCAGGGGGATTTTTTTGGTTTGGGTGTGTTGGTATTGGTGTGGGGTTCAGGGGAGGGGGCTATATGGGAGGATCTTTCCTTGGAGGAATATTTCATGGGGGAAGAGAAATTCAATGAAAAGGGCGCAGGATTTTCTAGCATTACTATTAAAAATAACAATGAAAATATAAACACGAAAAAGTTTTTTCAATTGAAAGTAAGGAGAAGCATTAAAACTTAAAACGAACAGAGATTATTACGCATATGATGGGTTCTAAAAATACTTTAGCATAAAGAGCGAGGTATTTAGGAGGAGATAAATACTTCGCTCCTTATGCTAAATTATTAGTAGTAATTTCGACTATTTATTCTACGGCCTTTCTGATTCAGGGGTCATTCTTAAAGAATTGGGACAAAACTTAAGATTTAGTGTGAAGAGCGAGGTATTAACGAGGGGACAAACCCCCTCATATATATAATCAAAATATAAGAATATAAAAGTTTGTTATGTAAGTTAAATCTTAAGTTAAGTATATTTTTTACTAATAAAAACGTTCGTTAAAAATTAAAAGATCTAGTTGCCTTTTTAAGTAACCGAAAAACTGGAGGGCAACTAGGCCTCCTTCCCCACCCCTTATTTCTCAAATCGTTTTATCAAAACTAAGAGAAAGTCATTTAGCCAAAAAAAGAATTAATATGCAAATTTCATTTTAATAATTTATGTACGGAGAGCCAAAATCAGACATGCACTAATTCAAAAACTTTCAGAAATTAAATAAAAAAACAAGTTTTTTTGAAATGAAAGTAAGGAGCGACATTAAAACTTAAAACGAACAGAAATTACTCCGTATATGAAAGGGGCTTTTCCTCCTCGACACCCCGCTCCTTGCGCTAAGGTTTGATTCTTTCTCGCAACTCTACTTTTTAAAACAATAAAAAACTTTAGCGTAAAGAGCGGGGTGTCGAGGAGGAAAAGCCCCTTTCATATACGGAGTAATTTCTGTTCGTCTTAAGTTTTAATGTCGCTCCTTACTTTCATTTCAAAAACTTTTTTTTTATTTAATACCTCTTAAAGTTCACCCAAGTTAATACAGAAATAGTAACTGTTGTTTCCATAAAGTTTATTAGTAAGTCGAACCTAGGGAAATTTCAAAAATAGCCTAGAACCAAAGTCGAATCCAGAAGGGGGGGGGGCTGTTACTGGGTTTGAGCTTCCATCCAAAATGTTCGTATAACTCATTAAAAAAATACAAATGCATATAAACAAATTTTGGATGTGTTTTGTAATTTGTCGTACCCCACTCCTCCCCCGGAACAAAAGGCTAAATACACCCTTGCTGAAACACCAGAAAAAACGTGCTGGATTAATATAAAAACTTCACGATTGGAATAACTATAGGTAGCAATCCCATACAGGAGAACTGAAATGCCCAGTTTTGAGCAACATAGAAATTCACCTTTCTTTTTCTTTGTCGCTATTGGTGCGCTGAAACATCATAGTGCTAAGGGATCACTTGAAAGCCAGGTTGATCACCATGTTTAAGGGATCACTTGAAAGCTAATATATTTGCTTTGTGCATGTCATATTTTTGCATGTGATATGAAGTCATATTTGATTAATTCCGTTACCTGATTTCCATCTATCTGTTCTTTACTAGGTCCTATGTGTGAAGTATACATTTAAATATTGTGATAAAAAACATTTGCGATCTTCTATTGCACTAGGTAAAAGAAAACCCTCAGATGGGCATGAGCGCATCATGGTTGTGGCATACGCCGCAACCTAGTAAAGTCCAAACAGTAACAAAAAATTGAAAAACGCGCTTTGAATAATAAAAATGTCAAGTGAAGAAGAATTGTCACTTGAAGCGGATTCAGAAATAAGAACTATTTTTTCCATTATCATTTTTTGTACAATATTATTGCAAAAACTAACAATAGATATTTCAAAAATTAGCTCGAAATTCTTCAAAACCGGTACCGGCTCGATATAAAACTCCTGAATTGTAGTCGTCATAATCGAAAACCCCTTAAAGAAGAATTCACGTGCTCCATATTTAGCAACAAGGAAAACCCCTTTTTCACAAGGGCACTATTGATGTCCTTTTTTTCCCTTGTCACTCCTAGTGTGACACTGAACAACACAACAGGATTTAAGACCTCATTTTAAAGCTAATTTCTATATTCACCTCCGTTCTAGTCCCGCTCAAAAATCGGTTCTATTTTTTGTTTATAGGGTACGCGGCTCAATAGTAACCAAAACTCTAAAAAATTGAATTTTGATATCAATAGCTACATCAAAAGAGTCGCATTTTAATGCTGATTTTAAATATATATATTTCATCAAGTTTAGTCTTACCCATCAAAAGTTACGAGCCTGAGAAAATTTGCCTTATTTAGGAAAATAGGGGGAAACACCCCCTAAAAGTCTTAGGATCTTAACGAAAATGACACCATCAGATTCAGCGTATCAGAGAACCCTACTGTAGGAGTTTCAAGCTCCTATCTACAAAAATGTTGAATTTTGTATTTTTTGCCAGAAGACAAATCACGGGTGCGTGTTTATTTGTTTGTTTTTTTTTTTTGTTTTTTTTTTCTTTTCCCCAGGGGTCATCGTATCGACCAAGTGGTCCTAGAATGTTGCAAGAGGGCTCATTCTAACGGAAATGAAAAGTTCTAGTGCCCTTTTTAAGTGACCAAAAAAATTAGAGGGCATCTAGGCCCCCTCCCACGCTCATTTTTTTCCCAAAGTCAACAGATCAAAATTTTGAGATATCCATTTTGTTCAGCATAATCGAAAACCGTAATAACTATGTCTTTGGGGATGACTTACTCCCCCATAGTCCCTGGGGGGGGGGGCTGCAAGTTACAAACTTCGACCAGTGTTTACATATAATAATGGTTATTGGGAAGTGTACAGACGTTTTCAGGGGGATTGTTTTGGTTTTGGGGTTAGGGTTGAGGGGAGGGGTTATGTGGGAGGATCTTTCCTTGGAGAAATCTGTCATGGGGGAAAAAAATTCAATGAAAAGGGCGCAGGGCGCAGGACAAATCTGGTCACGTTAGAAAAAAACGTCAAATTCAGAGCTTAATATACAATAATGGGTGTTCGGAGCCTCTCTATTATGGAGTATAATTTGAAAATAACACAACTATACGAGCGATAAAACATATATACCACAACCATAACTCAACTAACGAAAGAACTGCTAAGAGATAACACAACTATAAAGCGAAAACAGGTGAAAACTAACGGTGAAAAAAAACAAGGTGAAAACATTAAAACTTAAAACGAACAGAAATTACTCCGTATATGAAATGGGTTGTCCCCTCCGCAATCCCTCGCTCTTTACGCTAAAGTTTGACTCTTTGCCACAATTCTGCTTTTTAATACAATTAAAAGCTTTAGCGTAAAGAGCGAGGGATTGCGGAGGGGACAACCCATTTCATATACGGAGTAATTTCTGTTCGTTTTAAGTTTTAATGTCGCTCCTTACTTTCAGTTAAAAAAACTAGTTTTTTTTATGTAATCATGTCCTTAACATTGAATATCTATACTTCCTATGCATTACGAGTTACGATTAATTGTATGCTGTTGGGACCACTATTAATGGGTTGTGAAATGACTAAGGAATATTTACATTAAGGAGGCCTTCTAATGTTATAAATATTATAATCAAATCCTTGGCAGTGGAGGCCTGTACATCCTAAACGTTGTTGCTAAAAAATGTCAAAAGCTAGGGCTTTTTTCAGCAGAAATATCAAAATCGATCTGCCCTTGCCACAGCAGACAGGTGCGCTCCAGCCATTACTACCATATGCTCTCAGCAGTGGAGGTTTGAACGCCATAGCTGTTAAGACCTGGGTAGAGAATTTTTTACCCGAGCCAAAAGTAAAAGTTTCCTCATCTACATCTGCAAACTATCATATACCCCTTTTTTCTACAAATAACACTGTTAATTATTTGGTTTGAATCACCCAACGCATCATTTTTTAAACAGCACAATTTTATCACAAAGAACTAAGAACCAAAGAATCACTTAGATGTTCATTTATGTAAAGTTTACGTTTTCCTGAAATGCACAATTTTGCGTCGAAACTTTTGCAAAAATAACAAGATCATTGGAATCTCTAATTGGAATCTCTGTCCATTTCCAGGGGCAGAATTAAGGTAATACCTGGAGCTTTACTTTAGGACTGATATAAATTTGTTTATATAATAGAAAATGTTCCTTTTTCGACGATTTTAAGGCCAACTTTTGACATATTTTGATTTTAAAAAGATATATAGCAAATTTTAACGTGTAATTACTCTAGAAAAGTAAAACCACTACGTTGCAGAAAACAATACACCGAAAACTTGCACAGGGTACATAAACCTTAAGTCTATCATCGGAAAAAGAAACTAGATTTTTATTTATATTTTAACTAAATTTACGTATAAAATGTGTCTTATTTCATTTGTATTTTACAGTTGGCATGCTAAAGGGCTTAAAACTTGAAACAAAATAATTATTCCATATAGAAGGGGAAGTGCCCCCTCCTCACCTCCCACTCCTTACGTTAAAATTTGAATTTGTGTCTCAATTTTTTTTGGAACGAATTTTACAACATTGCAGTATAATTGGAATAATTCCGCACATGGGAAATTTGATAAATCAAGTGTATAACTATAAATTTAACATCATTTATTTTACAATTAGAAGAGGAATAAGATTTTAAACAGCACAATTTTATCACAAAGAACTAAGAACCAAAGAATCACTTAGATGTTCATTTATGTAAAGTTTACGTTTTCCTGAAATGCACAATTTTGCGTCGAAACTTTTGCAAAAATAACAAGATCATTGGAATCTCTAATTGGAATCTCTGTCCATTTCCAGGGGCAGAATTAAGGTAATACCTGGAGCTTTACTTTAGGACTGATATAAATTTGTTTATATAATAGAAAATGTTCCTTTTTCGACGATTTTAAGGCCAACTTTTGACATATTTTGATTTTAAGAAGATATATAGCAAATTTTAACGTGTAATTACTCTAGAAAAGTAAAACCACTACGTTGCAGAAAACAATACACCGAAAACTTGCACAGGGTACATAAACCTTAAGTCTATCATCGGAAAAAGAAACTAGATTTTTATTTATATTTTAACTAAATTTACGTATAAAATGTGTCTTATTTCATTTGTATTTTACAGTTGGCATGCTAAAGGATGAATTTCTTCATCAGAAATTCAAGTTACATTTAGGTAATGTTAAAGGAAAAAATTCACAAATCAAGATTGTGGATGAACCCTATTAATGAAAACAAATGCATGTTTGATTTTGGCTCTCCGCACATAAATTATTAAAATGAAATTTGCATATTAATTCTTTTTTTGGCTAAATGGCTTTCTCTTTGTTTTGATCAGACGATTTTGAGAAATAAGGGAAGGGGAAGGAGGCCTAGTTGCCCTCCAATTTTTCGGTTACTTAAAAAGGCAACTAGAACTTTTAATATTTAACGAACGTTTTTATTAGTAAAAAATATACTTAACTTAAGAATTAACTTACGTAACAAACTTTTATATTCTTATATTTTTATTATGTATATGAGGGGGTTTGTCTCCTCGGTAATACCTCGCTCTTTACGCTAAATCTTAAGTTTTGTCCCAATTCTTTAAGAATAACCCCTGAATCAGAAAGGCCGTAGAATAAATAGTTAAAATTACTAAGAATACTTTAGTATAATGAGCGACGTATTTATCTCCCCCTAATCACCTCGCTCTTTATGCTAAAGTATTTTCAGAACCCCTCATATGCGTAATAATCTCTGTTCGTTTTAAGTTTTAATGCTACTCCTTACTTTCAATTGAAAAAAAATTTTTGCTTATTTTTTCATTGTTTTTTTTTTATAGCAATGCTAGAAAATCCCGCGCCCTTTTCATTGAATTTCTCTTCTCCCATGACATATTCCTCCAAGGAAAGATCCTCCCACATAGTCCCCTCCCCTCAACCACACCCCCAAACCAAAAAAAAACCCTGAAAAGGTCTGTACACTTCCCAATAACCATTACTGTATGTAAACACTGGTTAAAGTTTGTAACTTGCAGCCCCTCCCCCAGGAACTGTGGAGGATTAAGGCATCCCCAAAGACATAGTTATAACGGTTTTCAGCTATGCTGAACAAAATGGCTATCTCAAAATTTTGATCCATTGACTTTGGGAAAAAATGAGCGTTGGAGGGGGCCTAGGTGCCCTCCAATTTTTTGTCACTTAAAAAGGGCACTAGAACTTTTCATTCCCGTTAGAGTGAGCCCTCACTCTAACGTTCTGGCAAAAAATACGAAATTCCACATTTTTGTAGATAGGAGCTTAAAATTTTTGCTATAAGGTTCTCTGATACGCTGAATGCGATGATGTGATTTTCGTTAAGATTCTATAACTTTTAGGGGGTGTTTCTTCCAATTTTCCAAAATAAGGCAAATGTTCTCAGGCTCGTAACTTTTGATGACAAAGACTAAATTTGATAAAACTTATATATTTAAAATCAGCATGAAAATCCAATTCTTTTGATGTGTCTTTTAGCATCAAAAGTCCGTTTTTTAGAGTTTCGTTTACTATTGAGCAGGGTCGCTCCTTACTACAGTTCGTTACCACGAGCTGTTTGAAACAAAATTCGATTGAAGTTATTCAACCGAAAAATCGCTTGTAATAGGTCAAAACGATAAACTACTTAATATTGGCCATGACAAGTCTTAAGCACAGTGACGCGAGGTGTAACAATAACAGTAAAGAAGAAATAAATGATTCTTCATCAGTTTTATCAAAGACTGAGAATAGAGCCACTGTCTAAAGCTTTGTAAGCCTGTCCACTATTTTAGCTCCGATGTTTCCAATATTCTAGTGTATAAGATCACTGCTCAGAAGCTTGACTACTTCACTACTCTTTTGACAATATTGAGGAAAAATTTGAGTTAAAACAAAAGATGCTATGGGCATGTACATTTTCAAAAGCGTGTATCTCAAGAACAAAATTGGGTATTAAGTTTGAACTTTCAAGGAATGCTAAAAGGGGAAAATTATCTGACAAAAAGGCAATATGTGGAAGCTAATAGTAATACTTCTGTCACTGCTACATTTACTACTACCACTTCAAGTACTACTTCTATTACAACTGCTTGTAAATGCGTTGCATTAATATTACTTTCGCTTCTAGTTTTATTGCTATCACTGTTAATTCTATTACTAATAATGCAAAGACTACTACTGTGACTACTATTACAACAATGCCTAAGGGTATAAAGGTAAAATTTTCAGGTCATTTAGAGGAAGGGTGAAGTTCAACTTAATCACAACATGTCGTCTGTGTTCAGGTTTTTGAAATGACCTTGCTGTAATGTGTTAGGAATAGTTTGGTTTTAAAGTTGAAACGAACAGGGCTTGTTGCGAGGGTAGGTAGGTAGGTAGGTATGCGTTTATTTCATCAAAAAGAAACTACTAAAATTGTACTTGCAATCAACAATATGCTGCTCAATTTAGGGACCTAAAATTTCCTTATTCAGCAGCGAAACAACAACATACAAATGATAACTATTCATTCAAAATCAAAGAAAAACACTATGCAATCTCTAAACAGCCATCTCTCATCTTAAAAAAAGGGATAAACTTACAATTTATTCAAAAAATAAATTTTTTATTCTTGCTTTAAATAATATAAGGTTTTCAAACTACCTAACACTCTCTGGAATTGAGTTTCAAACATAAACACCTACATGTTTAATCATAAACCTAGATCGCGTTGTATGCCTGATTTCACCAGTCAACTGTTCAGAGTTCCTAGTAGAATAATCAGGATAATTTGAATTACATTGATAAAAACTTCTAAAATACTGAGGAGACAATCCATTCAAAACCTGGTATAAAAAATTAAAATCTGGTGAGACATAATAAGATCAATATTCAAAATATCTAAATCTCTAAAACAATCTCTAGTACTGACACACGCAAGATGCTCGCCCAAACTTCTAATTGCTTTATTCTGCATAATCTGCACCCCTTTCACATGACTAGAAAAATTGCTTGCATACAATGAACACCATACACTAAATAAGGATGAACAATTGAATAATAAATCGCTTTCAGAACATGTAGAGGAAACAAATTAATAAATCTTCTTAAAGTACCAACTCTGCGAGCCAATTTTGAAGATGCAAGTTAGCAATGATGAATCCAACTAAAATTTACATGAAAATATAACCCTAGATATCTACATTGATTAACCTGACTAATGGAAACACCTTGTAAAAGAATACTAAGACAATTATTTACAACTTTACCAATACGACTAAAAATCATATAATTACTCTTCTCAATATTCACTGCAAGAAAAATATGCTTTATGAACTGAGATAAATTCTTCAGAGTTACAATAGTTATCAAACAGTTCGTGGTAACAAACTGTAGTAAGGAGCGACCCGACTCAATAGTAACCAAAACTCCAAAAGAAGAAATTTTGATACCAATAGCTACATCAAAAGAATCGCATTTTAATGCTGATTTTTAATATTTAAGTTTCATTAAGTTTAGTCTTACCCATCAAAAGTTACGAGCCTGTGAGAATTTGCCTTATTTTAGAAAATAAGGGGAAACACCCCCTAAAAGTCATAGAATCTTATAAAATCACACCATCAGATTCAGCGTATCAGAGAACCCTATTGTAGAAGTTTCAAGCTCCTATCTATAAAAATGTGGAATTTTGTTTTTTTGCCAGAAGGCAGATCATGGATGCGTGTTTATTTGTTTGTTTGTTTTTTTTTGCTGCATTTTTTCCCAGGGATGATCGTATCGAACCAGTGGTCCTAGAATGTTGCGAGAGGGTCCATTCCAACGAAAATGAACAGTTCTAATGCCCTTTTTAAGTGACTAAAAAATTGGAGGGCACCTAGGCCCCCTCCCATGCTAATTATTTTCCTAAAGTCACCGGGTCAAAATTCTGAGATAGCCATTCTATTCAACATAGTCGAAAAACCTTATAACTATATCATTGGGGACGACTTACTCCCCCACAGTCCTCGTGGGAGGGGCTACAAGTTACAAACTTTGACCAGTGCTTACATACAGTAATGGTTATTGGGAAGTGTACAGACGTTTTAAGGGGGATTATTTGGTTTGGGGAAGGGGTTGAGAAGAGGGGGATACGTTGGGGGAACTTTACATGGAGGAATTTGTCACAGGGGAAGAAAATTCCATGTAAGGAGCACAGGATTTTCTAGAATTATTAAAAAAAAATGAAAAAAAAAAATGTGAAAAAGTTTTTCAACTGAAAGTAAGGAGCAGCATTAAAACTTTGAACGAATAGAAATTATTACGCATATGAGAGGTTTACCTCCTCCTAATACCTCGCTCTTTACGATAAAGTATTTTTAGTAATTTCAACTATTTATTCTACGGCCTTTGTGATTCGTGGGTCATTCTTAAGGAATTGGGACAAAACCTAAGCTTTAGTGTAAAGAGCGAGGTACTAACGAGGGGTGAACCCCCTCATATACGTAATAAAAAATACGAATACAGAAGTTCGTTTTGTAAGCTAACTCGTAAAAACGTTAGTAAAAAATTAAAAGTTTTAGTTGCCTTTTTAAGTGATCAAAACATTTGAGGGCAACTAGGCCTCCTCTCCCGCTCCTTTTTTCTCAAAATCTTTCGGTCAAAACTATGAGAAAGCCATTTAGCCAAAAAAATAAATATACAAATTTTGTTTTAATTATTCATCTACTTAGAACCAAAATCAAAACATGCATTGATTCAAAAACGTTCAGAAATTAAATAAAAAAACAAGTTTTTTTTTAACTGAAAGTACGGAGTGACATTAAAATTTAAAAAGAACAGAAATTACTTCGTATATGAAAAAGGCTGCTCCCTCCTCAACGCCCCGCTCTTTACGCTAAAGTTTTTTACTGTTTTAAAATGTAGCATTGAGAGAAAGAGTCAAACTTTAGCGTAAAGAGCGGGGCGTTGAGGAGGGAACAGACCCTTTCATATACGGAGTAATTTCTTCTCGCTATAAGTTTTAATTGTCGCTCCTTACTTTCAGTTAAAAAATCTTTTTTTTTTATTTATTCTCTATAAGATCCTCGACATATTTCGCAATTACGCTAAGCGTTGTTTCATCTGCAAATGATGTATTTACGGATGTTGAACTAACCAAAAGAAATTATTTGCATCTTATTGCTACTGCTAATGCTATTATTATTACTACTTTGGAAGGATATCGTGTCTCAGAGCTTTTATTTTAAATCCCGACCGGATCTGGTGACATTGGGGGGAGTTGGGAGGGGGAAACCTAAAATCTCTGAAAACACTTAGAGTGGAGGGATCGGGATGAAACTTGGTGGGAAAAATAAGAACAAGTCCTAGATACATGATTGACATAACCGGAACAGATTCGCTCTCTTTGGGGTAGTTGGGGGGAGGGTTAATTTTGAATAATTAGAAAAAATGACGTATTTTGACTTACGAAAGAGTTATCGGATCTTCATGAAACTTCATATTTAGAAGCACCACAAAACTCAGATCTCTTATTTCAGATCTCAACTGGATCCAGCGTCATTAGGGGGGGGGGGGGGCGGCAGTTAGGGGGCCGGAAATCTTGGAAAATACTTAAAGCGGAGAGATCAGGATGAAACTGGATGGGAAGAATAAAAACAAGTCTAAGATACGTGACTGACATAACCGGACCGGATCTGCTGTCTTTGGTGGAGTTTGGGGGGGGGGGTATTTCGGAAAAATGAGATATTTGTAACTTACGAACGAGTGATCAGATCTTACTTAAATTTGATATTTAGAAGGATCTTGTACTTAAAAGCTCTTATTTTAAATTCCGACCAGATCCTGTGACATTGGGGAAGTTGGAGGGGAAACCGGAATTCTTGGAAAACGTGAAAACTTGGGTATTTTTATCTTACGAATAGGTGAACGGATCTTAATGAAACTTGATAAATAGAAGGATCTTATGTCTCAGGTGCCTCATTTTCGACTCGAATTAGATCCAGGGACATAGGGGGTTTGCGGAGAGAAACGGAAATCTTGGAAAACGCTTAGAGTGGAGAGATCAGGATGAAACTTGATGGGAAGAATAAGCACAAATTCTTGATACGTTTAATTTGGAAAAATTAGAAAAATTGAGGTACTTTTAACTTAAGAACGGGTGACCGAACTTAATGGAATTTAATATTTAGAAGAAATTTATGTCTCAGAGCTCTTATTTCAAATCCCGACCACATCTGTTGACATTGAGGGGAGTTGGAGGGGAAAATCGGAAATCTTGGAAAACGCTTAGAATGGAGGAATCGTGATGAAGCTTGGTGGATAGAATAAGCAAATGTCGTAGATACGTGATTGACGTAACCGTACTGGACTCGCTCTCTTTGGGGGAGTTGGGGGGAGGGGTTCAGTGCTTTTGGACGTGCTAGGACGATGAAAATTGGTAGGCGTGTCAGGGAGCTGCAAAAATTGACTTGATAAATTCGTTTTCCTAGATTCGACCATCTGGGGGGCTAGAGGGAGAGGAAAAATTAGAAAAAATGAGGTATTTATAACTTACGAGTGGGTGATCGGATCCTAATGAATTTTAATATTTAGAAGGACATCGTGACTCAGAGCTCTTATTTTAAATCCCGACCGGCATTAAGCCTCTGATTTTCCATTTAAATCAATCTATTGATTCTTAGAATTTTGTTAGAGCTCATACCATATGAGCTCTTGGCTCTTAGCTCTTCTGGCCTCATCACAAGTGCCATATGAGCTGTTAGCTCTTGTTTTCAATTTGAAGCGCGCTATTGCCAGGAACTGTGTAAGTACAAACGAATGGATTTTCTATTATAAATTAGACTCCTGATTTTAATAATTTTGAAGATAGAAAGCCTAAAATTTTTCAAGTTTCTTCTTAACCAGATCCAACAATTAAATTTCACTTTCACTGTCCTTGGTACTCGAAGTTCCAGTCAGATTATAGAAACCCTTCTGGGTTTTATAAGTGTTCCACCTCTGGTCTCAAATTTTAATCGATTTGATTAATTATCATTATCGTTATGCTAATACATCCCTTTTATTTCAAGGTGGTTTTCTTAGCTGTTTAGACATTAAGGAGCGTCTGAGAATCAGAAGGGACGGGGAGTACATGCTTCACGTTGGTGGTAAAAATGTATCAATCTACTGTCACGACATGAATACTAGCTCACCCAGAGAGTTTCTTACTCTAATTAATGGCGAAAGAGACAACTATTCTGAGTACTATGATAAAAGGTATACATAATTCCTATATATTTAAATTTATTCAATTTTAGTTAGTAACCAGTATTCTCACTAGCGAACTTAACAGTTATTTACTGCGAAATTGCATTTAAGTGAAAGCTAATTTAATGCTTAATTTTTATTTTCACGAAACGAGAGTCGATCAAACAGTTTGTGGTAACGAACTGTAGTTAGGAGCGACCCGGCTCAATAGTAACCGAAGCTCTAAAAAACGGAAAATGATACCAATAGCTACATCAAAAGAATTGCATTTTAATGTGGATTTTAAATATATAAGTTTCATCAAGTTATATCTTACCTGTCAAAAGTTACGAGCCCGAGTAAGTTTGCCTTATTTGAGAAAATAGGGAAAACACCCCCCAAAAGTCATAGAATCCTAACGGCAATCATAGTATCAGATTCAGCGTATCAGTGTTGAAGTTTCAAGCTCCTATCTACAAAAATGTGGAATTTTTTTTTTTTTTTTTTTGCCAGAAGACAGATCACAGATGTGTCTTTTTTTTCTTTTAGGGGTGATTGTATCGACCCAATGGCCCTAGAAGGTCACGAGAGGGCTCATTCTAACATAAATTAAAAGTTCTAGTGCTCTTTTTAAGTGGCAAAAAATTGGAGGGTACCTAAGGCCCCTCCCACCCTAATGTTTTCCCAAATTCACCGGATCAAAATTTTGAGATAGCCATTTTGTTCAGTATAGTTGAATAGCCTAATAACTATGTCTTTGGGGACGATTTAATCTCCCACAGTCCTCAGGCGATGGGCTGTAAGTTACAAACTTTGACCATTGTTTACATATAGTAATGGTTATTGGGAAGTGTACAGACGTTTTCAGGGGGACTTTTTGGCGTTGGGGTGGGTCGTGGGAGGGGGTTACACGGGAGAATCTTTCCATGGATGAATTTATCATGAGGGAAGAGACTTTCCATGAAGGGGTGCAAGATTTTCTAGCATTATTTAAAAAAAAAAAAAAACAGTGAGAAAATAAATAAAAAAAAGTTTTTTCAATTGGAAGTAAGGAGCAGCATCAAAACTTAGAACAAAAAGAAAATATTACGTATATAAAGGGGTTCGTCTCCTCCATAATACCTTGATCTTTACGCTTAAGTATCTTTAGTAATTTCAACTATTTATTCTACGGTCTTTGTGATTCAGGGGTCATTCTTAAATAATTGGGACAAATTCAAGCTTTAGTGTAAAGAGCGAGGTATTGAATAGGAGGCCAACCCCATTCATATACGTAATAAAAACATACAAATATAGCAGCTCGTTACGTAAGTTAATGCGCAAGTTAAGTATATTCGTTACTAATAAATATGTTCGAAAAAAAATAAAAAGTTCTATTTGTATTTTTAAGTAACCAAAAACTAGAGGGCAACTAGGCCTCCTCCCCCACCCCTTTTTCTTTTCAAAATCGTCCGACCAAAACTATGAGAAAGCCATTTAGCCAAAAAAAATTAATGTACAAATTTGGTTTTAATTATTTATGTGCGGTGAGCCAAAATCAAAACGTGCATTATTTCAAAAATGTTCAGAAATTAAATAAGAAAACACATTTTTTAACTGCAAGTAAGGAGCGACATTAAAACTTGAAACGTACAGAAATTATTCCGTATATGAAAGGGGTTGTCCCCTCCTCAACACCTCGGTCTTTACGCTAAAGTTTGACTCTTTCTCATAACTCTACTTATAAAATAATAAAAAACTTTAGCGTAAAGAGTGAGGCGTTGAAGAGGGGACAACCCCTTTCATATACGGAGTACTTTCTGTCCGTTTTAAGTTTTAATTTCACTCCGTACTTGCAGTTAAAAAACTTGTTTTTTTTATTTAATAACCCTAAAATAATGCATATTAAGGCTATAGTTAATTTTACTTTGGGAGTCGAAGGTCTTTCTTAATCATCACTTCAGCAATAACTACAACCCTGTAGGGCGAACCACGTTTCATAGCAACCAAAAATTAAAAAAAAAAAACTTTAAAAGGAAAAGAAACAGTATAGTGAAGAAAAATTATCATTTGTAGTAGATTAAGAAATAGGGTCTATTATTTTGATTAATTCTAATCGTATACGTTTACTCTGAAACGAATTTATGGAAATTTCGAAGAATAGCCTGCGTACCTCTTGATTGAAATTAAAAGTACATCATTGGAATCATCATGGTTGAAAAATGTAGTCAAGAAAATTACTGCCCCCCCCCATGTCATTACAAGGAAAGTAAATTTTTGCATGAGGAGCACTGTCATAGTTGCGGTGGTTACTGTGACCTATTAAAGGATCAACCGCATTCTATAGTTAAAAATAATTAAATAGTATCATAGAGAGATGTTTGAGGGCTCACTTAACGCTGAGCGAAACACAATGGCTTAGTTCAAACACCTTAACCCTATCAGCCTACTATTTAAGATTCGTCTTGATAACACCACCATAAAGTGCCACATGGCACTTTTTGTGCCATTTTTGGAGTTGAAAGGCTGGGAAGAATAGAAAGGAGACCAAGGTTGCCTCCGTAGTGTTTTAACGTTGTTCAGTTTCCTAAGATTTATATAAAAATTCACGATATTGTAGAGATTAAACAGAACAATAGCCTATTCCTAATTTCAAAAGTGAATTTTGAAAATTTCGTTAAGAGCAAATAGCTAGCAAAAATGTGAAATCGTTTTTTAGCTTAAATTAAATAAAAAAAAACAAGTTTTTTTTTAACTGAAAGTAAGAAGCGACATTAAAACTTAAAACGAACAGAAATTACTTCGTATGTGAAAGAGGCTGCTTCCTCATCAACGCCCCGCTCTTTACGCTAAAGTTTGACTCTTTCTCTCAATTCTTCTTTTTAAAACAGTAAAAAACTTTAGCGTAAAGAGCAGGGCGTTGATGAGGAAGCAGCCTCTTTCATATACGAAGTAATTTTTGTTCGTTTTAAGTTTTAATGTCGCTCCTTACTTTCAGTTAAAAAAACTTGTTTTTTTTATTTAATTTCTGAACGTTTTTGAATTAATGCATGTTTTGATTTTGGCTCTCCGCAGAGGAATAATTAAAACGAAATTTGCATTTTTTTTTTTTTTTTGGCTAAATGGCTTTCTCATAATTTTGATCGAATGATTTTGAGAAAAAAAGAGCGGGGGAGGAAGCCTAGTTGCCCTCCTATTTTTAAAAGGCAACTAGAACTTTTAAATTTTTACGAATATTTTTATTAGTAAAAGATTTACGTAACTTATAAATTAGCTTACGTAAAGAACTTTTGTATTTTCATATTTTTATTACATATATGAGGGGGTTCGCCCCCTTGTCAGATCCTCGTTCTTTACACTAAAGCTTAAATTTTGTCCCAATTCATTAAGAATGACCCCAGAATCACAAAAGCCGTAGAATAAATAGTTGAAATGACTAAAAATGCTTTAGCGTAAAGAGCGAGGTATTAGGAGGAGGTGAGCCCCTCATATGGGTAATAATTTCTGTTTGTTTTAAGTTTTAATGCTGTTCCTTACCTCCAGCTGAAAGAACTTTTTCATATTTATTTTTTCATTTTTTTTTAAATAATGCTAGTAAATCCTACACTCCCTTCATGGAGATTTTCTTCCCCCATGACGAATTATCGATGGAAAGTTCCCCCAGCATATCCCCCTCTTCTCAACCCCTCCCCCCAACCAAAAAAATCCTCCTGAAAACACCTGTACACTTCCCAATAACCATTACTATATGTAAGCATAGGTCAAAGTTTGTAACTTGTTGCCTCTCCCACGGGGACTGTGGGGGATTAAGTCGTCCCCAAAGACATAGTTATAAGGTTTTTCGACTACGTTGAATAAAATGGCTATCTCAGAATTTTGATCCGTTGACATTGGTAAAGTAATTAGCGTGGGAGGGGGCCTAGGTGCCCTCCAATTTTTTTGGTCACTTAAAAAGGGCACTAGAACTTTTCATTTCCGTTAGAATTAGCCCTCTTGCAACATTCTAGGACAACTGGGTCGATACGATCACCCCTGGGGAAAAAAACAAAAAACAAAAAAAAACAAATAAACACGCATCCGTGATCTGCCTTCTGTCAAAAAATACAAAAATCCACATTTTTGTAGATAGGAGCTTGAAACTTCTACAGTAGGGTTCTCTGATACGCTGAATCTGATGGTGTGATTTTCGTTAAGATTCTATGACTTCTAGGGGGAGTTTCCCCCTATTTTCTAAAATAACGCAAATTTTCTCAGGCTCGTAACTTTTGATAAGTAAGACTAAACTTGATGAAACTTATATATTTAAAATCAGTATTAAAATGCGATTCTTCTGATGTAGATATTGGTATCAAAATTCCATTTTTTAGAGTTTTGGTTACTATTGAGCCGGGTTGCTCCTTACTACAGTTCGTTACCACGAACTGTTTGATATATATTTTGAGGCTTATATATTTTCAGTCTTCTATTAACATTTGTATGAAAAAATACCAAACCATCGGTAACCTAAGAACTATGTTGATGCAATTTCGGACCATTAATTTTTCGGATGTAAAAAATAGCTAACATCAATGGATTTTTTTTCAGCTTATGTATTTATTAGTTTCATATCGGCCCGGTAATTAAATTTAGGCACAAAGACACCTTGTAAAGTAAATCATCCGTAGCCTATGACTTATGTTTTTCGATTTTGAACCATTTGTTTTTCGGAAAGAGCAAATAGCTAGCCTAAATGTCCTTCAACAAATTATCTATAGCCTATGAGTCATATTATGCAATATTAAATCTTTTTTTCGGATATAGTGAATAAATAGCCTAAAGATGAGTTTCGTTTTAACCTATATATTTTTAATGTCATTCTTTTTGGTTATTATTAACATATGTACACAAATATACTAATATAGATTGCTCATTTTGTTGGTTTGCATTACTGTTACTTCTGCGTTCCATGTGAAAAAGCGATTTCCCCTTTTGATCAAGGTGGGAACTACAAATCTCCTTATTTGGGTTTTTGGTTATAGTGGTTCCAATAGTGCAGTTTTAATTTTGACCCGAGATCTTTTTTCAGAGGTCACAGGCTAATTTTTGAAATTTCTGCAAATTTGTTTTCAGAAAAAAAAACTTTTATCATAAAGATTAATTGAAATAATAATTACCATTCTCGAGTCACCTTCAAATGACTACTCTTCATAACTTGACAGTTTTTTTTTAACACTTTGTAAATTATCGATTATTATGGGCCAGGGTTTGTCCTTTACTCGGTTGACCCAAGGAAAAACATAATTTCAAAATGTTATAAAATGTTTGGCAAAGGTGGGTGTCTTATCGTTTATACTACCTACTCTTTTTAAGACAGCAATAATGACGTATACATATATATATATATATATATATATATATATATATATATATATATATATATATATATATATATATATATATATATATATATATATATTTAAACGACTCTATGATTTTCTCTTAAAATTGGAACACTAACATTTTCTGGCTTGAAAAATGATCTAGATAGGGCACGACTTCAGAAAAATTTGTTTTTTTCAAGGATAATCCTAACAATTAGTCTTTGGTATCCATGATGTCATACAAAATTATAGAATATAATGAATGAGTTCGAACAGTAAAAGCAAAAGACATGTAAAAAAATCGATATATTGATCAACAAAAATGAAGCACTGCGGTGAGAAGCCATTCGAAGACTGCCATCATAAAGAATAAAAAAAAAAAATATACGAAACGAAATTTGCAGTTAGGATGCGGTTAACAACAAAATCCACGGCTGGGAGATATGTGGCAATGAGCATAATTAATTGGTTGTAATTAAATTGAACAATTAATAATTGATTGACTGAGAATCTTCAATAATTTTTTTCTGCTGGAGGTAATTTTCGTCAGTAGTTATCTGTTCAACTACGAAGGAACTGTTGTACAACACTCTATTTTGTCAATAAAAAGAGTCAGCTCTGGAGGTATTTAAGAAATTTTATCATTAATAAAAAAATTATGAGCGGCACGGGTTTTATTTGCTAAGAATGGAATTGCTAAGAACTGGGAAACAGATGTATTCCAAAAAATGATTTCAAAGAAATTCAATTACCTGTGGGTATAATTTCTGTGGTAATTGATTTGAAGAGGTATTTGCAAATTACCTTACAAATCAAAATTACAATAGAATGAAGGAACGAGTTGTTTTAGCACCGCTCAAAAAAGACAAAAGTGAAATTAATGCTAAGATTGTCGATAGCCTCAAACAAGAAGAATGCACAACGAAATCTGTGGCTGGAAAACGAGTGACAGAGAGAATCACAACAAATCACAAACAAAACTGACGCAGAGTAAAATCTATGGTTAGAAGACCTATGGCAACAAGCATCAATAATTGGTAATCATCGAAAAACTGATTGATTAATAATTGAATAAGCGATTATTATCTGTAACTTTAGTCACTTGAGATGGTTTCTTTCGTTACTCATCTATTTAACTCCGAAGCAACCGTAGTAAAATACTCAATTGTCGATAAAAAAAAATATCTTTGGGAATTTTTCCAAAATTTATTCGCAAAGTTTATCTCGGAAATTGAAAATATTCCAAAGAATGACATCAATGGAATTGAAATACCTGAAGATTTGATATTCAAGCGATAGTCAAACAGTTCGTGATAACGAACTGTAGTAAGGAGCGACCCGGCTCAATAGTAACCAAAACTCTAAAAAATGGAATTTTGATACCAATAGCTATATCAAAAGAATCGCATTTTAATGCTGGTTTTAAATATATAAGTTTCATCAAGTTTAGTCTTACCCATCAAAAGTTACGAGCCTGAGAAAATTTGCGTTATTTTAGAAAATAGGGGGAAACACCCCCTAAAAGTCACAGAATCTTAACGAAAATCACACCATCAGATTCAGCGTATCAGAGAACCCTATTGTAGAAGTTTCGAGCTCCTATCTACAAAAATGTGGAATTTTGCATTTTTTGCCAGAAGGCAGATCACGGATGCGTGTTTATTTGTTTTTTTGTTTTTTTGTTTTTTTTTTTTTTGTTTTTTTTTTCCCAGGGGTGATCGTATCGACCCAGTTGTCCTAGAATGTTGCAAGAGGGCTCATTCTAACGGAAATGAAAAGTTCTAGTGCCCTTTTTAAGTGACCAAAAAAATTGGAGGGCACCTAGGCCCCCTCCCACGCTAATTATTTTCCCAAAGTCAACGGATCAAAATTCTGAGATAGCCATTTTATTCAACGTAGTCGAAAAACCTTATAAGTATGTCTTTGGGGACGACTTACTCCCCCACAGTCCCCGTGGGAGGGGCAACAAGTTACAAACTTTGACCTGTGCTTACATATAGTATTGGTTATTGGGAAGTATACAGGCGTTTTCAGGAGGATTTTTTTGGTTGGGGGGAGGGGTTGAGAAGAGGGGGATATGCTGGGGGAAGTTTCCATCGAAAATTTGTCATGGGAGAAGAAAACTTCCATGAAGGGAGATCAGGATTTACTAACATTATTTAAAAAAAAATTAAAAAATAAATGTGAAAAAGCTTTTTCAGCTGGAAGTAAGGAACAGCAATAAAACTTAAAACAAACAGAAATTATTACCCATATAAGGGGCTCACCTCCTTATGATACCTAGCTCTTTACACTAAAGTATTTTTAGTAATTTCAACTATTTATTCTACGGCTTTTGTGATTCAGGGGTCATTCTTAATGAATTGGGATAAAATTTAAGCTTTAGTGTAAAGAGCGAGGTACTGACGATGGGGCGAATCCCCTCATATATGTAATAAAAACATGAGAATACAAAAGTTCTTTACGTAAGCTAATTTATAAGTTACGTAAATCTTTTACCAATAAAAAGGTTCGTAAAAAATTAAAAGTTCTAGTTGCCTTTTTAATTAACCAAAAAATCGGAGGGCAACTAGGCTTCGCCCCCGCTCTTTTTTCTCAAAATCATTCGATCAAAATTATGAGAAAGCCATTTAGCCCCCCCCCCCAAAAAAAATATGCAAATTTTGTTTTGATTATTCCTCTGCGGAGAGCCAAAATCAAAACATGCATTGATTCAAAAACGTTCAGAAATTAAATAAAAAAAACGAATTTTTTTAACTGAAAGTAAGGAGCGACATTAAAACTTAAAACGCACAGAAATTACTTCGTATATGAAAGAGACTGCTTCCTCATCAACGCCCCGCTCTTTACGCTAAAGTTTTTTACTGTTTTAAAAAGAAGAATTGAGAGAAAGAGTCAAACTTTAGCGTAAAGAGCGGGGCGTTGATGAGGAAGCAGCCTCTTTCATATACGAAGTAATTTCTGTGCGTTTTAAGTTTTAATGTCGCTCCTTACTTTCAGTTAAAAAAACTCGTTTTTTTTATTTAATTTCATTGAGGAATCAGATGAAAATTGCCAGAAAAATTGAAATTACAATGGAATGAAGGGACGGGTTACTTTAGCGCCGCTCAGCAAAGAAGTAAGTGAGATAAATGCTGAGATTGTTGATTGTCTTACAGACAGCCAACCTCATGTTATTGTAAATCGAAGACTGGTAGGATCGATACAAGATCCTAGTGTATATAGGAATACTGTTATTGATGTTAACAGAAAAGATTTAGTGTCTAGACACTACGTTTCCTGACTACGTTCAGGGAATTTAAGACGTTGGTTGACTCAAGGATAATAATTTAAGATTGAATTAGATGAGGATAGATGGAAGTAACTATATAAGTCAAATTCGCCTGCAATCAAAAAGAATGAAAAACAAAAAAGTAGAAAAACGATAGACTGGGGTTATATAAAGCCCAGAGGCTTTTTCTAGTGTTTTTTTTTTTTTCTATTTAATCTTTTTCTGTATATTGGATATTAAATCGATTGTTTAAAGCTTTTATGTTTCTTTAGCTCTTATTTCCACCAATTTATTTGATCCCTTGTGCTTGAATATGCATTGAGTAAAACAGTTGTATTAAAGCTGATAATTAACATTAACTGCCGTCATCAAGAAAGCTGCATAAAATACGGATATTTGCCCGTATTTATGCCCGCCTATTAAAACAGAATGTTCAATTTTTGAGGAATTTCCCTTGTAAAACTGATGGTAACAAATGTTAGTAGAAAAAAATATATGAATTAAACCATCCTTTTTAGGTTAATTAAAAAAATATAAAAGCCAAATTGTCTTTTTTAAACTTTCTATAAATCTGTGTTAAAATCATTAAACTGGTAGCCTATGTACCGTTTTCTTAGACAAATTTAAATTGAATTTAAATTGCTAATGACAAAACTTAATTTAACCCAGTAAAGAAAGAAAAAAGAAGCAAACACAGATCATAGTGCCAAGTCAGGGCTACACATATGAACCAATTTAATGCCCTTCTTCTTCAGTTGTCGCCGCACAAGTTAAAAACATTTAGCGTGGAAGAGATAGTCGGATGCTTTTTATTCCGTTCCCCTCAACATTTGCGTAGTTTCCAGCATCTTTGTAGGTTTTTAGTGGGTTATAAGCAACATTTGTTAGCGTCAAAGATTGTGACGGTGTTATTCCTCTAATGTGTGGCGGATATCTTCTAGCCAAATATGTTTTTGTTCTTCACTTGTATTTTTGATTCGTTCTTATATTCGTAGTCGCATGTCTTTTAACCAAATATTTCGCTGTTCTTCACTTTTGTTAGTGACTCGTTGTAATTTACACTGCCAGTTATCTTTCAACCGCTTACATCTTTGTTAACAAAATACCAATAAAAATCCAGAGGATAATACAAGAACCAAATCATAAAAAAAAAAAATACAAAACTAAAATAGGAATACTCTTTCACTGTTGCTTTGAGAGGGTCTTCCTATTTTAGTTTTCATATTTGTTTTAAGGTTTGGTTTCTTATGTTATCATTTGGATTTGTATCGGTATTTGTTTATTATTCTCCACTGAAGACGGTCAAGCAGTGGTTTTGACCGAAATATTTGTATTGTAATCTGCGTTTTTTCCTTGGCAGCTATTATCCTTGTTTCTCTCTTCTTTATGGTATTTTGTCCTTTTGTAATTTCTTTGTTCATTTCTTTCGGTTTTGAATTGTTGTAATTGTCATTTTCGGAAGTGTTCTACCCGCATATTTTCTGTTCTTCATTTTGTTTATCGTTACTTCAGACATTCTTTCAAAGACCTTTGCCATAGCTGCTTAGATTCATTTTGTCACATTTGAGGTTCTAGGTTATTCATTTTCACCAATTCTAAATTTACATTTCTCAGGTCGTCCTCTTGATCTTCTCTCATTTTAACGTTCAGTTTGTTCATTTTTAGCAATTGTTAATACATATTTTTGTCCTCTTAGTATTATGAAACTGCTGAAAGCAACTTTTTAAATAAACATATTACACTTAATGTCTTATACTTAGTTGTGTTTCTTCTATAATATTGCATGCGTCACAGATACTAAGAAAAATGCAACCGCTCCTGAGGTGGAAATTAAATATAAAAAAAAACAAGTTTTTTTAAATGAAAGTAAGGAGCAACATTAAAACTTAAACGAACAGAAATTACTTTGTATATGAAAGGGGCTTTTCCTCCTCAACGGCCTGCTCTTTACGCTAAAGTTTGACTCTTTCTCTTAACTAGATTTCTAAAACAGTAAGAAACTTTACCGTAAAGAGCGGGCCGTTGAGGAGGAAAAGCCCCTTTCATATACGGAGTAATTTCTGTTCGTTTTAAGTTTTAATGTTGCTCCTTACTTTCATTTAAAAAAACTTGTTTTTTTTATTTAATTTCTGGACGTTTTTGAATTAATGCATGTTTTGATCTTGGCTCTCCGCACATAAATAATTAAAACGAAATTTGCATATTAATTAATTGCAATTAATCGGAAGATTTTGAGATAAGGGAGGGAGGGAAGAGGCCTAGTTGCCCTCCAATTTTTTGATTACTTAAAAAAGCAACTAGAATTTTTAATTTTTTACAAACGTTTTCATTGGTAAAAATATACGTAACTTACGAATTAATTTACGTAACGAACTTCTATATTCGTATGTTTTTATTGCGTGCATGAGGGGGTTCAACCCTTGTCGATACCTCGCTTTTTACCCTAAAGCTTAAATTTTGTCCCAATTCCTTAAGAATGACCTCTGAATCACAAAGGCCATAGAATAAATAGTTGAAATTGTAAAAATATTTTAGCATAAAGAGTGAGGTATAACGAGGAGGTAAAAAGCAACTAGAATTTTATGGTTATGTGTAAAATTATTACACATATGTGTAATAATTTTTGTTCGTTTTAAGTTTTAATGCTGCTCAAAAACTTTTATATTTATTTTTTCATTGTTTTTTTCAAATAATGCTAGAAAACCCTGCGCCCCTTCATTGAAATTCTCTTCTCCCATGACAAGTTTCTCCATGGAAATATCCTCCCACGTAACCCCCCCTCAAATCTCCCCCCTAAACAAAAAAAATCGCCCTGAAACCGTCTGTACACTTCCCAGTAACCATTACTATATGTAAACACAGGTCAAAGTGTGTAACTCGCAGCCCCTCCCACGGGGACTGCGGGGGAGTAAGTTGTCCCTAAAGACATAGTTATTAGGTTTTTCGACTATGGTGAATAAAATGGATATCTCAGAATTTTGATCCGGTGACTTTTGGGAAAGCGTGGGAGGGGGCCTAGGTGCCCTCCAATTTTTTCGGTCACTTAAATAAGGGCACTAGAACTTTTAATTTCCGTTAAAATGAGCCCTCTCGCGACGTTCTAGGACCACTCAATCGATACGATCACCCCTGGGGAAAAAAACAAAAAAAACAAATAAACACGCATCCGTGATCCGTCTTCTGGCAAAAAATAACAAAATTCCACATTTTTGTAGATAGGAGCTTGAAAGTTCCAAAATAAGGTTCTCTGATACGCTGAATCTGATGGTGTGATTTTCGTTAAGATTGTATGACTTTTAGGGGGTGTTTCCCCCTATTTTCTGAAATGAGGCAAATTTTCTCAGGCTCGTAACTTTTGATTGGTGTAACTGATCTTGATGAAACTTATATATTTAAAAACAGCATTAAAATACAATTCTTTTGATGTAACTATTGGTATCAAAATTCCATTTTTTAAAGTTTCGGTTACTATTGAGCCGGGTCGCTCCTTACTACAGTTCGTTACCACGAACTGTTTGATAACGTATTTGTGATTTTGAAATATGATCATGAATATTATGTGACTCATATTTTTTTTTCTACCAAAATTATGACTTTTAATGAATTTTCTCAATTTTGTCTCCTATTTAGTCTGTTTTTCAAGCTAGAAAATCCTAAAAAAATTTCTACAAAAGAATATAGAGCTCTTTAGAAGAAAAATGTATCTATACGCACATATATGCATAAATAAGGAGTCCAAATCCTTCATCAATTAATATTCATACCCATAAAGGAACACAAGGTTAAACATCCTTCATACAGAGAACACCACATAAATAACATAATTAAGTATTAACCTTGTGATTAAAGAGTGATCGTTTGCATAGTTTCGTTAATGCTCTAATTTTATTAGGCTTAGAAAACCGGATAACTGTCCATATGATGGTGCCCGAAGAGACGACTGCGATTGTGAGGTTGTTAGCAAAAGTAAAAAACCCGGAGTCACCGTTTTCTCCAAAATAAGGCTCAATGTCACGTCGCTTCGAGTGATAAGTAAGTTCTCTAATTAATAAATAGGCTTGCAACTTTATTCTAGGAATTTAGGGTGATTCATATTCAACATAATCTTTTAAAGCTTTGCGAAATTTTGGCCGAGTTCTTCTTAAATGCAAACACTGCATCTTTTGGCTTATATATATACTGCATATATATGCAGTATATATACTGTATATGCAGTATGCATGTGCAGTATATATATATATATATATATATATATATATATATATATGTATATATGTATATATATATATATATATATATATATATATATATATATATATATATATATATATATATATATATATATATACTGCATATATATATATCATGAAAAGAGAAATCACCAATGCAACAGCACAAACACACAAAAAAAAAAAAAAAAAAAAAAACAGAGAGACAGAAGGAGAAAAGGAAGACTGTTTTCCTAAATTAGTGATTAATATAGACCAGCACTTGAATTAGGCCTTAACCCCACTCATCCATACAATCACATAGGTCAAACAGCATAGCCACACACAATCAACCATAAAAAATAATCCGTGGACAGGCAATCATGTCGTCAATAAGTATAAGTCGTCATTTACCAAACAATAGAAAAAATAATATAGACAAATAATTCAGAGGCAACACCCAGCATAAGGGCTCATCAGGAGAATACACTGGCCTATATATATATATATATATATATATATATATATATATATATATATATATATATATATATATATATATATATATATATATATATATATATATATATATACATGGTTTCATCGTAGAAGCTCTGATATTCTTCAATGGTCCACTAAGCGAAGCCCAGTTGCATATTGCTCACGGAAATGAACAAATAAAAACTAATTGAAATCTCAATTTGAATTTTACTCTTTTCTTCAAATGTATAACAGTAAGTATTTCGAGTGGCGAATGGTCAAAGTTGTAAAAATACCAAAACAGGTAAGATGTGAAAAATTGGCTCGATTTGGCCCCTAAACCTTTGGTTAGCTCGATTTGGCCCCCAAACTGCCAAAACTATACGTCTTTATGTCATTGCCCTTAATCTATTATTTTTTAGTATATAAACAAGTAAACTTCACATTCATCCACCCTCCCTCTATGCCCAAGATACGGCAATGAATTTGAATGTCTGCCCAATTCGGGTAAGACTGTTCTGACCTAGAGATTCAAAACATGAACACGTCTGTCAAAACGCTTCCACATTTCGGTAGTAGTTATTCCCGTCTTCCTTTACACTCGGAAGTTAATATTTTCTTTCACATCACGGAAACCCCTCAAATAAAACGTTCAACAAGTGAAATATTATTCTTCTTTATTCAAGACAAAATGAAGACATAGAAATGTCACATGCTTTCGTTTCAATGGATACAGTTTCTAGGGAATTTCGCTAGTATAATATAGCAAGATATTTTCAAATTCTGGGGTGTCTTTTAGAGTACAGCTTCGCTTTATAAATTTGTGTTTGGAAATCCTCCATATTTTTTTTTTTTATTTGTCTTTGGCATTTATACTTGAATTTAGGATTCTAACAATATTTTTATCGAGGTTTTTTGCATTTCTGAACTCCAAACAACATTTTAAGTTTTAAAACGTCGATTTGTGCTCAAAACAATTAAGAAAAAATACACAAAATGGCAGACTTTTTTTTATCAGAGCTCAATTTCTTAAGGTTCTACTATTATACTCAAGGGAGATTATTAGTTGCAAACTAGAAAGAGCAATAATTTTTTGAAAACGAACTAAATGCTAGCCATTGAATGATAGCAGAATTGTCGTATTACGTGAAACATTAGAACTGTGGGCGTTACAATAAAATAACATGCAAAGAACTCGTCCAAGGAACGGGGGCCTAAATGTTTCACTAACCCTTGCCTTTTTAGTGTTAAGTTACTTTTTCGTTGCTGTCGCTGAGAACTCCGTTATCAAAAATATGAAAGTAGCATTTTTATGAGAAAATTATTTTCAATTGCAAACTAATTTTTTTTACCATATTGCAAAATATCTCTCTTATTTATTATTATTTTTTTGTGCAAAATATAATCTTTAGTAGTAGTCTACTCAAATAATGAAGTTTGCCTTATGCTCACATTGTCCTTAATTTTGATTAAGCAAAAATAACAAGTTTTTTCAACTGAAATTAACGAGCAACATTAAAAATTAAAGCCAAAAGAAACTATTATGTATATGAAGGGCTTGACCCCTCCTTTCAATACTTCAGTTTTTACACTAAAATTTGACTTTTTGTTCCAATTATTTTTGATTTACTCCTGAAACAAAAGGTCATCAGAATAATACCCTTCTGAAAGTTCTAAAAAAGACTTTAGCGTAAGGATCAAAGTATTGAGGAGGGAAAAAATCCCTATGTACATAATAACTTATGTTCGTTTTAAGTTTTAATGTTGCTCCTTACTTTCAGTTGAAAAAACTTGTTTTTTTATTTAATTGCTGATCGTTCTTTTAAATAACGCTGACATCAGGCTAAACTCCATCTAAAATTCCTTCCCCCATGGAAAATCCCTCCTTAAATGTTCCTTCCGCGTAAAATACCCCTGCCTGGAAAATCCTTCCAAAGAAAATTCCATTCTTGCTAAAAGTCCCCCTTGGAAAATTTCTTGCAGATGATTCATTTTAAAAAGACTTTAATTTCTGATTCTTTTTTAAATCATGGCGGAAATTCCACCCTCCGTGGAAAATCTTTCACTAAAATTCCCCTCCCTAGTAGAAAGTTGCTCCCACAGAAAATTCCTCTGGATATATAATCCTGTGGCAAACTCCCCCATGGAGAATATCTCCCGTGGAAAATCCCCTCTTAAGCAAAGATCCCCTAGACAATTCCAAACCGGTGAAAATTTCTCCCAGACCATTTCCCTTAACATCTCCACATGTAAAACTAATTCGGCAAAGAGAAAGTAAGACAAATAAAAAGAATACGTATAGGAATTCTGTTAAACTCCCATTTTAACTCCCATTTAAACTCCCCATTTTAACTTCTGTTAAAATTCCCTGGAATGTCCCCCCGGAAACTCCCTCCCTAGTGAAAGTTCTCCTCTTGGAAATCCCCCCCCCCGCAAATGTATGTTTACTTCCCATTAAAAATTACTGTACGCAAACAATTGGCAAATTTCATGACTTACAGACCTTTCACCAAGAGTTGTGGGAGGTCATTTTATCCCCAAAGGTTGGTTAGATGTGCTAAGGGGTTAAAAAAGGACTACATACAAAAAAAGATTCTAGGACACAGGCTGGCCTGTCTCCAATCTCTTTTGACTTTAAAAAAAAGGACAAGAACTAACAATTTTGGATCGAGTGAGCGTCACCCAAGGTTTCTGTGACCATGAGGGGTGGGGGCTAGTGATGAGGAGATAGTTGCTCCCCTCCTGTATGGAATAAAGTCTACTCGGTTTGAGGTTGAATATTAATCTTTAATTTTATAATAAATTGCACACACAAGAAATATTCCTGGAAATCAAGAGGGACTAGATATCAATTTATACCTTCCTCTTAAGTTAATTCTGTATTTACTTTAAGGTTCAATGACAGTTAAGACGTTTTGGCATTAAATTACACCCTTTGAGGTATTCGCTACCTACCTAAAAAACGATCAGAGAACCCTACTTGAGAGGTTTTAAACTCTTATCTATAAACTAAATAAAAAACAAGTTTTTTTTAACGGAAAGTAAGCAGCGACATTAAAACTTAAAACGAACAGAAATTACTTCGCATATGAAAGGGGCTTCTTCCTCATCAACGCCCCGCTCTTTACGCTAAAGTTTAACTCTTTCTCTTAACTCTACTGTTTAAAACAGTAAAAAACTTTAGCTTAAAGAGCCCTCCAATTTTTGGTCACTTAAAAATGGCACTAGAACTTTTCATTTCCGTTAGAATGAGCCCTCTCGCAAGATTCTAGGACCACTGGGTCGATAGGATCACCCCTGGGGAAAAACAAACAAACGAACAAATAAACACGCATCCGTGATCTGCCTTCTGGCAAAAAATACAAAATTCCACATTTTCAAACAGTTCGTGGTAACGAACTGTAGTAAGGAGCGACCCGGCTCAATAGTAACCAAAACTCTAAAAAATAGAATTTTGATACTAATAGCAACATCAAAAGAATCGCATTTTAATGCTGATTTTAAATATATAAGTTTCATCAAGATCAGTTATACCCATCAAAAGTTACGAGCCTGAGAAAATTTGCCTCATTTCAGAAAATAGGGGGAAACACCCCCTAAAAGTCATACAATCTTAAGTCAAGTTTAGTCTTACCCATCAAAAGTTACGAGCCTGAGAAAATTTGCGTTTTTTTAGAAAATAGGGGGAAACACCCCCTAAAAGTCATAAAATCTTAACGAAAATCACACCATCAGATTCAGCGTATCAGAGAACCCTACTGTAGAAGTTTCAAGCTCCTATCTGCAAAAATGTGGAATTTTGTATTTTTTGCCAGAAGGCAGATCACGGATGCGTGTTTATTTGTTGGTTTGTTTTTTTGTTTTGTTTTTTTCCCAGGGGTGATCATATCGACCCAGTTGTCCTAGAATGCTGTTATAGGGCTCATTCTAACGGCAATGAAAAGTTCTAGTACCCTTTTTAAGTGACCAAAACAATTTGAGGACACATAGGCCCCCTCCAACGCTAATTATTTTCCCAAAGTCAACGGATCAAAATTTTGAGATGGCCATTTTATTCAGCGTAGTTGAAAAACCTTATAACTATGTCTTTGGGGACGACTTACTCCCCCACAGTCCCCGTGGAAGGGGCAACAAGTTACAAACTTTGGCCAGTGCTCACATATAGTAATGGCTATTGGGAAGTGTACAGGCGTTTTCAGGAGGATTTTTTTGGTTGGGGGAGGGGTTGAGAAGAAGGGGGATATGCTGGAGGAACTTTCCATCGAGAATTTGTCATGGGGGAAGAAAATTTCCATGAAGGGAGCGCAGGATTTACTAGCATTATTTAAAAAAAAACAGTGAAAAAATAAATATGAAAAAGTTTTTATCAGCTGGAAGTAAGGAACAGCATTAAATCTTAAAACAAACAGAAATTATTACCCATATGAGGGGCTCACCTCCTCCTAATACCTCGCTCTTTACGCTAAAGTATTTTTAGTAATTTCAACTTTTTATTCTGCGGCTTTTGTGATTCAGGGGTCACCCTTAATGAATTGGGACAAAATTTAAGCTTTAGTGTAAAGAGCGAGGTACTGACGAGGGGGCGAACCCCCTCATATATGTAATAAAAACATGAGAATACAAAAGTTCTTTAAGTAAGCTAATTTATAAGTTACGTAAATATTTTACTAATAAAAAGATTCTTAAAAAATTATAAGTTCTAGTAGCCTTTTTAATTAACCAAAAAATCGGAGGGCAACTAGGCTTCCTCCCCCGCCCTTTTTTCTCAAAATCGTTCGATCAAAATTATGAGAAAGCCATTTAGCCAAAAAAATATATGCAAATTTCGTTTTAATTATTCCTCTGTTTAGAGCCAAAATTAAAACATGCATTGATTAAAAAACGTTCAGAAATTCAATAACTAAAAACAAGTTTTTTTTAACTGAAGGTAAGGAGCGACATTAAAACTTAAAACGAACAGCAATTACTTCGTATATGAAAGGGGCTGCTTCCTCATCAACGCCCCGCTCTTTACGCTAAAGTTTTTTACTGTTTTAAAAAGAAAAATTGAGAGAAAGAGTTAAACTTTAGCGTAAAGAGTGGGGCGTTGATGAGGAAGCAGCCCCTTTCATTTACGAAGTAATTTCTGTTTGTTTTAAGTTTTAATGTCGCTTTTTACTTTCAGTTAAAAAAACTTGTTTTTTTTTATTTAATTGTAGATAGGAGCTTGACACTTCTACAATAGGGTTCTCTGATACGCTGAATCTGATGTTGTGACTTCCAAATATCAACTTTATGCTTGGACTTCCTATAGTTCTTTGGAAGTCCCTTCAAATGTATGGGGAGGGAGGTCGTTCTAGCTTCCTTTCATTTGGAGGAATAGTTTGGACTAAGCGTACATTTTTGGTTTTTAGGAGGACGAATTCTTTTTTTGTAGGTCAAAATTGAGTGAGACATTTTATGTATTTGCTTTTCTAAGCAGAGGTGTAAGGAAGGGGGGTATGTCAAGAGAATTTGTTTTAGAATAACCTATTATGCCAGCGTATGCCCTATTTTTATTTAGGAATTCTGGGCGTTTCTGAGAGTAGGTTATAAGCTTAGAAACAAGAATAATAGAAATAAGATGAACCAAACTTAAAAAAAAATTTTACATTCAAAAATAAAGACGGACATTGAATATCAAAACCATCGCTAATCACGTATAAGGGGGCTGCTTCTCCTCTCATGCCCTTACTATTTACTCTGAAATTGTCACATCTTATAATTACAGATCATACCCTCAGTGAAGAATGAGATAGACTTAATTTTCTAGGGAGGAGTGTACCACATCCCCAACCCTAGCTCTTTACGCTAATTACTTAATTGTTTAAATCGTTTTCTTTGTCAACTTTTATTTTCGAATCACTTTGTTCGAATTTTTTTTATTACCAGTTTTAAATCGTAGGTTACATAAGGTATATTTGGATTTTGTTCTCTCTTTCATAAAACTAATAAAAAGCCTTTCAATTGAAGCAGTTCCAATGTAGGGAATTCCATTAGAAATGATTCAGTTTTGTTTTTATTGTTAAAAGTAGAACAATCTTAATTGGAAATCTCAGAACCAAAGCATTAGTTTTTGGTCCAATAAGTAGCCTCGGCAGTGGTACAAGGACGTTCAACATTCATAACAGGAGATAAACAGTCGGCTAAAGTGGTCAGTAAAAATAAAGTTGGTGCGTCGGTGCCTGGGTAGGACCTCTATAGATGTATAATCGAGAGAACAGCTGTCTGATTTTCATACCCAAGAAATTTGAAGCTATCTAAAATCGAGGATTTTGAGGAAATTTGGGCACCCTGGAAAAATCAACAGAATAGTTAGATTACACAAGAGTGAATACGATGGAGTGAATACGATGGATACAAATGGGATCATTCTTGCAAAAAGCGTTTTGTTGGGAAAAGATTACTCAATAATGTAGAGGAAAGAAACCAAGAAAGCTATATTCATTGATTTACAACCCCCCAAAAATCCCCGAAAGTCGTATCAGTTTTAAATAAAATTATATCTGCTCTAACTGAGGGAAAGTTCTGGACAAAATTTCTCAGATGCCCCAATGTCATGTTAACTGGGACAGGAAAGATGGTTCGTAAGTTTTTCGTTCCTGCTACTCTTTGAAAAATACATTTTTTTGGTGGCCGGCATTTACCCCTCCCTCCGACGATTACCCCCCTTCCCTGGAAAAAATTCTCCCCCTCCGCATGGAAAATATCCTCCGGAAAATACCCCGCAGAAAATACCCAGCCTCGTGGAAAATACCCCCCCCCCGGTAAAAAACGCAAAATATCACCCGAAAATTTTATTTGAGCTTTTTTTTTAATTTCCGTAAGGGGAATGGAATTTTGTTACTTTTGTATTATACACCACTCACTCAAGCTTACGCAGTGTAAAACTCGAGAGCAAACCGGCTTTTTCGTTAGTTTCTGTTACTTCATAAACAAATTTGGGCTATATATTGGCACATAGGGGGTGGGGGTTAAAGTAAAGCGGGTCTGCATCCCAAAGGTGTTAGGTACAATTATTCTACTAATTATGAAATAAGAATTGTTTTCTGACTTCAAGCTGTCCAAATACATTACCGAGTTTTTTTCCATGAGACCGTGAGACGTTTTGTTCCGTGGGGGGGGGGGGGGTATTTTCCATGGGGTATTTTCCACAGGGGGTATTTTTTAGGTGGAAGATAACCGCCGGGGGAGGGGGGTAAACGCCTAGAACCCAAAAAAAATGCTTTGTCTTCCACATTTTCTTGGATTGGCACGGCAGCTCGAAAAAACAAAATTAGTGTGAATAAAATTCCTGCTTGTTTGATTTCCCTGGATATCAAAATCAGCAAACCCTTATCCCTACTTTTTATGCCTTTGTGTCACAAAATTAACAAACTGTTGCCTTAAGCTCAGATCTTAAAGAGCATTGATCTGGGATCCCATTTGAGTAATAACCTAAAGTAGTGACTTTCTCTAGGCGAAAACAGAGTAGAAATATGTTTGAAAGTTAAAGTATGATAAATTAGTACAATCGGCATCTATAATCAGTTTATGTGAAAATTAAAGTGAGGTCTAAGTCGTTGATATTATCTAACAAGACAGTGCCAACCAAAGAGTGGTTTTGATTAAGTAAAATCAACACTGTTATGTACCTTCTCAAAACATCGTACTTCTACACTCTTCTTATTAGGTGACTAATAAAAACAGCATAAGGAGAAATTAAACTAAAAGGTCGGGGTAGGACTCCATATCTAACGCTTTCCCGAATTATTTCCTCAGACTTAATTTAGCTAGGGGCTAAAATCTCACTATTGTACAAACAATTACGGTTCAAAATTATATCTCACTGCTTTTCTTATCGAAATGTTGTAGTTTGATTAACTCGGAAAATTAACGGATTTTGAAGATACTGGGTTTAGGGCTTGGACTTCATAACTAAATAATACACTTAAACAAGTTGCTCTAATTTGTTGAATTTTAAGGAAGTTAGGGCTTTCAGCATTATCTGGAATAAAATTCAACTGAAGTCAACTAAGACGACCAGTAAAAGCACTTTATTTGGCCAATCGTTTTGCAAGGAGTATCGGAGCCAACTGTCAGCTAGCGGATAAATTACGAGGATTAAATTATCAACCTCGCTAAAAATGATTGGTATTTTATTTATAGAGACCCACTTCTTCTTTCTTTTTTTTATATTGTTCATGGAGATATGAAAGCAAAATCCCGAGAAACTTAATTTTTAATAAAAAACACATGATTTGCACTAAATAAAACACGGCTCTTTGGTGATCATGCCACTGAGCTAGACGGATTCTGCACTAGACTATAAATTTATAAGTAGCGAACATACCACTGCTATTGGGTTTGGAGACGTCAGGTTGTAAAAACCTCTAACATTTTTAGCTAAAACAGCCAATTAACGAGAATTTGCAAATATTTGCCTCCATACAAAACCAATAACCAAATTATTGGTCAGGAAATGGCTCCTTTTTTCCTACATTACATTTATAAGTTAGTGGTAAAGATGAATGAGTTCAGTGAAGCTCAAGCAAAAAAAGCCTTTGTCTACTTATGAGGAGGATTAAGAGCCAAATTACCACTCGATAAAAGTAATGGCGTGTGTATTCTCCGTAAATTGGGTTGTATCTAAACATTTTGGAAAGGGGACTCCATGCTAGTAAAGAAACAGGGACTGTGTCTATAATTTAGTGATTAAATTCGAATCCATTAAGAAAACTTACTATTTAATCTTTAACTAAAGTAACCAGTTAGTTCATATAAAACAAAACCTCTTCACATTCCTTTCCACAATGTAAGCTACGTAGAATAAGAGTGTAAAATGATCTAAGATTGATCAGCTAAAATAAATCACCTATGAAGCCAATATTGGGTCTTTTTGTCCAATAATACTTTAGGGATCTAACCGGGATCGAATTGCCAATGGTGATAGGGAATGCAATGTGTATCTAATGTGCATCTAATTAACCAATTTGATAGGTTTATTTAGCCTGTCAAGTGCCTTATAATTGTTTATTTATAGCTAATGACTTTGCCTATGCAAAGCCATTACGAGGGGCATTGATTCCATTTGGTGAAGCTGGTGATTGTTACAGCTCTGCCAACTGCCCACAGGGACGATTTTCTATTAACTTGGAAGGCACTGCTTTTCGAGTAGCAAATCATATCAATTGGATTGGACACGGCGAAAAGTCCTCTCTCTGGGTAAACAGGCTAGATGTAAGTTTTTAATATGTCTCTGTACTATTTGAGCTCAATAGTTAATGAGTGAAATAATTTGATTCTAACAAACAGAAAAAGAGACAAATACTAATTATTACAAACTAGTCATGCTATTCTACTTTTTCCTGCAATCCATTGAATCATAGTTAAGCATCGGATTGTGCCTCATAAGAGTTTCTATATGTCTTAAATATAATTGAATATTATGTATACATTCATACGGCCACCCACAGAAAGAGAAAGAAAGAGATATCGAGAAAGAGGAAGAACAACAGATCGAGAAATCGAAAAATCGCCTATTGTTATCAACCACATATTTGTTCTAACAAGAAAGGGCTCAATAATGGCTGTTCTTTGAGTTAAACGCCCCCCGCCCAGCCACCTGGATGATATGCGAATCCCATCTGAAATGGAGTTTTAATGAGGCCCCTGTGGAACATACTTCGTGTCCCGCGCATTAATATTACTTTGAACGGACCTGATCATTTATTAGTGCAATAAAAGTTGCATCACCAGTGTATTTCCGTTAGAAAAAGTCACGCGGATTTTTAATTGTATTAGCATCAACAAAATAAGAAAGAAAATCATCATATTAACCATAATTGCTGATAAGAGCACATGAAAGTTGTCTGATTGTTTAATATGTGTTGATATTTATTCCTTAAAGCTTTAGCAGTTTTGGATTGTTAAAAAAAACGTGAAAATTTTTTGTGAAAATCTCGTTCTTGGAAAAAATCTTTTTAAATTATTGTATATTTTGTTTAATTGACATTGCTTTTTTAGTCTTCTTCTTCTTCTTATGTTTATGAGATCTGTGGATCAGTAGGATGTATATTCACCTCTTAGACATTACAGTAATACCATCACTGATAATTGAAAGCTTCTGGCAATATTCCTAGAAAAAAAAATATCTGCTTGTTGATAACAAGCAACGTGCTGCTAGTAATAATGGCATCTTTTCAGGATTGATATCATCACCCTATAAATAATAGCTTCTAATTCGTGTGACAGGGAGCAATTGATGAGAGCATCAAAAGTTAAGGGGATCTTTAATTGATGGCCGTAATTTATCCGTCTCCTGAAATCATTATCTCCTGGGATGCATTCAAATAGAACATGTTGAGCGTTTTCCAACGTTTGACAGCAATTTCTACATAGTGGGGTGTTGTTGATTCCCCATTTAAAAAAATCAGCGTTAAGTAAAATAGTTCCAGTTTTTAACTTATAGTAGATCATATTAAAATCCTGAGACTTGAAAGGATGGTACAAAAATCGCTGGCAAGTAATATTTATTCTGGCTCTAACAACATCTCTGTAATTCATTGTCCTCAAATTTCTTGCCGGAGGGATCTCAGCAGCCTTATTTGCCAAACTATCTGCCATTTTATTATATTTGATTTCTTTATGGCTAGAAATGTGAAGGAATGCAATACCACATCCCATTGAGAACAGATATCCAATCTTTTGGCGTATATTTTTCATGTCATAATCATCAGCTTGATAATTTATCTGGTTGAGAAGATGAATTGATGAAAGGGAATCTGACAGGAACAAGACATTTCTTGAAGAGGTCCCAAGCTCACTTAAAGCATCTAATGCAAGTAGAACCGCACATAATTCAGCCGAAAGTACTGATGAATTAATTGGAAGGGGGGCAAAAATGTTCAGGTTTAGAGCAGGGATACAGGCAGCTGCCCCAGCTTTAGAATCTTTAACAGAACCATAAGTGCAAACATGCATATAATTGAGAAAATGGGTATTCACATAATTTTCGAAAATTATCTTGACTTCCTTGGCTGAATAGCAGGATTTATTCTTTTTTAGTATACTCTATGACACTCAATATGGACCATCTCCCATGGTGGGGAATCCACAAAGGGAAAAGTATCCATCCACTGAGAAGACCACTCTGGAAACTCCTTTAAAAAAAGATTCCAGGAAGATGATACCGAAATCATAGATGGTGGGTTATGAAAGATTTTCTGGTATACATAATGTTGATTACCAAATGCTTGTATTCTGGTGAAATATGTCCTTCTCTGAAGCAAAGCTCTTTCTTGCAAAGAGGTGATCCCCGACAGGTTTCGTATTTTAATTATTGGAGCATGCTTATGAAATCTCATACCGATACGAATTGCAGAATTTTGCAATGACTCTAGCATGTTAAAAATCTGTGGCAAGCTATTAGCAAAAATTGAATGCCATATTCCATTTTTGCTCTTATATAAACTTTATAAAAACCTATCATTGTTTTAGGTGATGAGCCCCATTTAGAATTAGCATGTCGTTTAAGTAGGGTCAGTTTCTGGTTTATATTCTTCTTGAGTGATTTGATGTGATCATGCCATCTTAGTTTGGAATCAAAAACAATTCCCAGCAACTTCACTGAAGATTCATAGCTTTTAGTAGAGTTATTCACAACTATATTTGGTATGGTTGAATGTTTTGTCTGGTAAATAGGATTGCTTTGGTTTTGGAAGTGGAGATAAACAAACCTAAGGCTTAAGAGAAGCAAGAGATTATGCGGATATCTTGTTGAAGATCTTTGACTAAATCAGTGACGTTTCTGCCTGATTTCCAGATTACTAGGTCATCTGCATAGAGCCCAAATGATGCATGTTATAATTGAAACTCAGATATATATAGATTAAATAGTAGAGGACTATGGATGGCTCCCTGGGGTAAGCCTTCTGTAATAGGGTGATTGTGGCTCCTACAATTACCAATTTGGACAACAAATGTTCTGTTATTTAGAAAATTATAGATAAGTTAACAATACTACCAATAGGAAAGTCAAAATTCATTAATACCTCCACCAATTTCTGGTGAATGACATTACCATAGGCATCAGCCCAATAAAAAAGTATGGTGATGGTTGAATGCCGTTGGTTAAATGAATTGGATACATCATTTTCAAGGCAAGCAACATTGTCCAGTGAGCAGTGCCGTTTTCTGAATCCTGTTTGTTCAGGGGGGTAGAGGTTGTTAACTCCTACAAACCATTCAACCCTATTTAAAATCAGTCGTTCCAGGATTTTTCCTAATGTTGTTAGCATTGAAATTGGCCTGTAGGATTTAATACTGTTTGAAGGCTGGCTAGGCTTAAGAATGGTATTGACTATAGTTATTTCCAAGATCTAGGAATTTTGTGATGGGCCCATATATGATTATAAATGTGCAAAGGTGCATAATTAAATAAATCTGGCGGTTTTGTAATCCAATTTATATGGATGTCATCGAGTCCAGGAGTTGATTTTGGATTGCTAAGGATGATGGCCTGCTTCATCTCTTCAAAAAGGAAGGGTTTTTCAAAAGAAAGTTTATGTGAGCAGGATTTTGGCAGAACACAAAAGGAAGGTCGTCCTAGGAACTGTCTTACGATGTCTTCTTTATAATACTCTGCAAACAGTTCAGTTTTCTCTTTGTCACTAAGAATATTTCTGTTATTAATACATATATCATATTTCCTATCATCAATAGGTTTATTGTAACCATTCAGTAGGCTAATATAATGGTGGACTTTTCTTAAGGCTGTTTGGGAGTCAATCTTCGAGCAAACCTATCCCATGCTATCTTTTTTTACTTTATGCATGTTATTTTAAGCTTTGCTATTGCATGTTTATACTCAAGATGTGTGGTAGGCGAGGGATGTTTCTGGAAATGCTTTCTGGCTTTTTTTCTAGTTTCTTTTGCTGATTCACAGTCATCGTCCCGCCATGTCATAGGTAGCCTCTTAATATTTAGCTTTTTCTTATTACGACATTTTGGAATGGCAGCATCAGCAGCAGCAACGAACCATGATGATAATTTCTCAGCTTTTTTTTATCTATATCTAATAGGTTATATACCTCTGAGGAATCAAAAGATGCAAGTATATCTCGGAAAAGAGGCCAGTTTGTTTTTAATGGCACTTGGTATTAACCAAGTGACATATAGCAATCGTAAAAATTCTGTCGGTCTGTCTGTCTGTCGGTCCTGGTTTTGCTACTTTAGGCACTTCCAGGTAAGCTAGGACGATGAAATTTGGCAGGCATATCAGAAACCAGACCAGATTAAATTAGAAATAGTCTTTTCCCCGATTTGACCATCTGGAGGGGGAAGTGGGGGGCCGGTTAATTCGGAAAAAATAGAAAAAATGAAGTATTTTTAACTTACGAACGGTTGATCAGATCTTAATGAAATTTGATGCTTGGAAGGATATCGTGTCTCAGGGCTCTCATCTTAAATTCCGACCAGATCTGGTGACAGGGGGGGGGGTGTTGGGAGGGGGAGACCTAAAATCTTGGAAAACACTTAGAGTGGAGGGATCGGGATGAAACTTGGTGAAAAATAATACAAGTCCTAGATACATGATTGACATAACCGGAACGGATTCGCTCTCTTTAGGGTAGTTGGGGGGGGGGGTGGGGTTAAATCTGAAAAATTAGGAAAAATGAGGTATTTTTAACTTACGAACCGGTGATCGGATCTCAATGAAATTTGATATTTAGAAGGATATCGTGTCTCAAAGCTCTTGTTTTAATTCCCGACCGGATCTGGTCACATTGGGGGGAGTTAGGGGGGGACCTAAAATCATGGAAAACACTTAGAGGGGAGGGATTGGGATGAAACTTGGTGGGAAAAATAAGCAGAAGTCTTAGATACGTGATTGACATAATTTTAACGGATCCACTCTATTTGGGGGAATTGGGGAGGAGGGTTAATTTTGAAAAGATAGAAAAAATGACGTATTTTTAACTTACGAAGGAGTGATTGGATCTTCATGAAACTTCATATTTAGAAGGACCTCGTAACTTAGATCTTTTATTTTAATTCTCAACCGGATCCATCGTCATTGGGGGGGGGGAAATCTTAAAAAATACATAAAGCGGAGAGACCAGGATGAAACTGGATGGGAAGCACACAAACAAGTCTAAGATACGTGACTGACACAATCGGACCGGATCCGCTCTCTTTGGTGGAGTTGGGGGGGGGGGGGGTTAATTCGGAAAAATGAGGAATTTGTAACTTACGAACGGGTGATCAGACCTTAATTAAATTCAATATTTAGAAGGATCTTGTGCTTTAAAGTTCTTATTTTAAATTCCGACCAGATCCTGTGACATTGGGGGAGTTGGAGGGAGAAATTGGAATTCTTGGAAAACGTGAAAATTTGGGTATTTTTATCTTACGAATTGGCGATCGGATCTTAATGAAACTTGCTATATAGAAGGATTTTATGTCTCAGATGCTCCATTTTCGACTCGAATCGGATCTGGGGACATAGGGGGTTGGAGGAGGGAAACAGAAATCTTACGTTTAGAGTGCAGAGATCGGATGAAACTTGATGGGAAGAATAAGCACAAGTTCTAGATACGTGATTGACATAATTGGAACGAATCCGTTCTCTTTGGAAGGAGCTGGGGGGGTGTTAATTTGGAAAAATTAGAAAAATTGAGGTATTTTTCACTTAAGAACGGGTGACCGGATCTTAATGAAATTTGATATTTAGAAGAAATTCATGTCTCAGAGCTCTTATTTCAAATCCCGACCAGATCTGTTGATATTGGGGGAGCTGGAGGGGGAAATCGGAAATCTTGGAAAACGCTTAGAGTGGAGGAATCGGGATGAATGCTTGGTGGATAGAATAAGCAAATGTCGTAGATACATGATTGACGTAACCGTACTTGATTCAATCTCTTTGGGGGAGTTGGGAGGAGGGGTTCAGTGCTTTGGCGAGTTTGGTGCTTCTAGACGTGCTAGGACGATGAAAATTTGTAGGCGTGTCAGGGAGCTGCATAAATTGACTTGATAAAGTCGTTTTCCCAGATTCGACCATTTGGGGGGCTAAAGGGAGAAGAAAAATTAAAAAAAATGAGATTTATAACTTACGAGTGGGTGATCGGATATTCATGATTTTTGATATCTAAAAGGACATCGTGACTCAGAGCTTTTATTTTAAATCCCGACCGGCATTAAGCCTCTGGTTTTCCTTTTAAATCAATCTATTGATTCTTAGAATCTTGTTAGAGCTCATATCATATGAGCTCTTGACTCTTAGCTCTTCTGGCCTCGTCACAAGTGCCCTATGAGCTCTTAGCTCTTGTTTGGTTTTATACTTTGGCCTGGGATTTGTGGACATAACTTGTGTGCTGCTTAATGAAGTAAGAATGGCTATATGATCTGTTTGCAGTTCAGGGACTTTTGTAATGTTAATAATTGCATAAAGATATGTGGGACCAATCTGGAGATCAATTGTGGACGAATTATGATTACGAGAATCAAATCTGGTCTGGAAGTTATAAGGAGTAAACAAAGAGAGATTAGTATCATTTATCAGAAGTTGTTCTATACTTTTTCCAGCCTTATTTTCATAGTTAGGTTTTTCCCATAATGGACTGTGAGCATTAAAATCACCAAGTATAAGAGTTTTTCCTCCAGCTGTTTCTTTCTCATGAATATTAAGGATATCTGTTTCACCTCGTGGGGTACAAAAGGATTTGATGTTGATATGCTTACCAGTATTTAAGTTGACGATACTCCAATTACATCTATTTCAATTTCGTAGCAAAACGTAGGCAAAGGAAAACGGATAATATTTTATCTATAAAAATTGCTACACCACCGCCTTTCCTGTTTGTACCTTTGACTTTACGATAGCACTTATAACCAGGCAGGATAATCTTTTTTAGTCCTTGTGGATTTTTTTCTTGAAGACACACTACATTAACATTATTTTGTGTTACGTAACCAGATAAGTCAACTAGTTTCAATGTATTAATTGATGCAAAACTCCACTGAAGTATCTTTAAAGGGACATAAATATCATTAGTCGTGTATTTCTGTGAGATAATGGAGAGCCTGACATTGGTTGAAGATACTAATAGCCTCACTATCTGTTTCTTCAACAACAGATTTAGAAAAATAGTGTGCATCTATTTCTCTCAGAATGGTGGCCTTCAGGTGCTTTGGTGTATCTATTTGGGAAATAAAGGTGACTGAGATAAGGTACTGGATCAGCTTGGATAGAGAAATATGATCCTTGGCAGATATTGCAGAATTGGGCAGTACACTAGGCATGGGGGCAGTGTTCCTTTTTTGAGGCTTGGAATCAACATTTTTGATTTGTTACTTCTTCCTGAAGGGGTGAAATTTAAATCAGCCAGAAGAGATTTAGGGCTAGTCAATGGAGATGCCATACTACTTGTTGAAGATCTTTGTTGTGGTGTACTAATTATACTACGGGCCCATTTCCTTGGAAGAGTCTTAGTACTTTCTTTTAAAGTAGGGATGTTTTCCTTGAGAAAAGTGCTGTATGATTTTGCAACTATTCCTACCGGTAGGTTTTCTTTCCTGGCAATTTTCAAAACTTGATGTCTTTCCAAATATTTGAGACATGCTCTTTTGTCAAATGAGTTTTGATCTCCTTTACAATTGGCACACTTAGGCTTAGAACTGCAGGATTGGTGTAAGTGTTCTTCAAGACAAATATTATATTGGGTCTTGGTGGACTTGCAGTTTTTAGAGACATGACCTAACTTCATGCATTTGGTGCACTGTATGGGCTTTTCTTGGCATAATCTAAATGGCTTTGGCTGGCGAAAGAGGAAATTTTTTTCTAACATTGTTGAGAGAGGTAATATAAACAAGACACTTCTGCTCGGTACAAGTCCAGCTTCATTTGGCTTACCCAGTCGTAAGGCCTCTAGCACTGGTATTTCTTCACCTTTGCAGTTCATTAGACCTTCTTTAAGATCTAATAGTTGGATTTCAGGGGGGACATTGTAAATCACAATTTTTTTTGTTGTCCTGTTTGTAATGTTGATTTTAAATTAGCTGTGACATATATGTTATTGATGTGGCTAATTTCTAAGGCTTTTTTGGCGTCTTTAGCATCCAGTAACAAAATATCTAAGACTCAATATCTTGTAATATTAGCAATAAAGTTGCATTTCAATATTTTGTAAAGTTGCATCTTGATCTTTAAAATTTCTTTAGTTGTGAACATCTCTGATTTGTTAGTTAGGGTGAAATGCACAAGAGGTTTTGGTAGGGGGGATCTTGTAGCTTGTTTCAGGTTTTTTCTCAGTCCTTCTGGCTTAGGGGTAATTTCAGGAGGGGTATTGGAGATTTTCTTTCTCTTTCTGCTTTCAACTAGCTGAAAATCATCATTGGAGTCTGATTGACTACTAGCACAAGGTGAAACATCTTCAGCAGCTAACATTGTGACTGTGCTATCATCATGACTGGTTTCATCATCATCAGAGGGATGTACATCCCCCCAGGGCTGGCCCCCTTCCAGAAGGGGGCCAGACACATCTAGTATTGACATTCAGTCAAGGAAGGGAAAAGGAGAATAAACTATGCATAGACCAAATATGCTCGACCAAAAAGGATATTAGTCAGCTTCTTCCCCCCCGTACTACAATATTTATAAAATTTGTCTAGTACAATGATTGGAAGCACGTGTTGAAAATTTTGCAACCAGTCGGGGAAAAAAGGAAAATTTTTAAAGTTTTTTTTGGTTCTTCTGCATAAGAATTAATAATTTGGCAACAAATTTTAATATTATATGCACTATAGAACTTCGGACAGATGGTTAGCGGCAACATTATTCAAATAAATGGGTTGAAAATATACAAAATTTCTGGACTTAAACTGTCAATTTAAATCCTTAACTCTAACCGGAATTATTGCAAGCACGCCCCTTTTGACTCCTTGGATGCCAATAGGCTCTTTTCATTTAGCTTAACACCCCTTCATACTTTTCTGTAATTTTCAATTTATTACCCTTAGCTGTTCCTGAGATATTGGCGACACATCTTTTTTTTTACAAAATGGATGAGCTTAGCAGGGCTGCCACAAAGTCCCTAAACTCCCTGGAAGTCCCTAAATCTGGCTTCGGTCCCTATTGGTCCCCAAATCAGTGCTCAGGTCCCTTAAGATTTTTTCCTGATCAATATTCTTCTATATTAGTTGAATATCTTATCTCTAAGTAATGGAAGCCACTATGCAAGGTATGGTATTACAGTTTTGTTTCATGTAAGTCATTTTCAACATATTTTCTTGTAACCATAATCCTGTTTCACGGCTACAGCGTTAGTGTATAAAGTAGTGAAAAGATTGACACCCTTTGCCTCCGGAGTCATCTTAGGATTTTTTTTTTTCATCCTAGCTTTCACGAGATTTAATTATTATGTCAGTGTTATGCTAAAACGTGGACCTAGCTAGCCTTGAATTCTAATGGGCTGATTATTTTGTCAGAATTATGCTAGATACATTTTTTTATCATAGCTTTCAGGAGAGTTTATTATTTTGTCAGTGTTTTGCCAGTTACATGGGCCAGCCTTAAATTTTAGGGAGTTGGGGGGTAATAGCCTCTTGGAATAACTGCTTAACTTTTCGTCTTTTTTCAGGCTTAATGGTAATTGCTTATAACTGAATTTAAATGGGAAAAATGCAAATTTAAGAATGTTTGGCTTGAGGAGAAAGATGAAACGGGGCACCAAATGAAAGAGTGGTGCAGAGCAGTCCCAGAAGATGTACGCTTGTTCTAATATGTCATTTGCAATTCATCACTTGCTTGTCAGAAAGGTTGTTACTCTCCACTGCAGCACTCTCGGACTGGAGAACATAAGAAAAACGTCCAGACTAAGCTGATACCCAATCAACTTCGCTTGACTTCAGCCTCTAGCTGCACCCTGGAAGGTAATCAAACTGGGAATTACACTTACTCCGTAAATAAGCAAACAGTGATAGCTGATATTACATGGCCTCTAGTATGATATTACATGGCCTCTAGTATGATTGAATCTGACTACTCCGGTAATTACGCAGACGGAATAGCAGAAGTCTTCAAGAAAATGTTCAAGGACCCAGTTCTTAATAATTTCTCTGTCGGGCGAACTAAGTTTACCTACCTGTTGAACGAAGCGCTTGGACCACATTTTCATAAGATTGTATTGGAGGAAATTGGTAATAGTCATTAATTGATAGAATTTGATGAAATTACCAACAGGGAAAGCAAAAAGGAGTTGCAGATTAGAATCCATTTCTGGTCTGAAAAGATGAATCAGGTGGTAGAGAGGCATCTGAAGACTTGTTTCTTAGGTTATGCCACTGCAGAGGCCCTAAAATCAGAAATTCTGAACGCAATTAATGGTAGCAGTTTGTCCCTCTCTAAGCTGCTTACTTTGAGCAATGACGGCCCGAATGTGAATAAAAGATTGTCCAGACTGATGGACAGTGAGAAACGTAAGTTAACAAATGGTGAAGGACTTTTAGACATTGGCACCTGTAGAATCCACATTGTACACAACGCCTTTCGCAAAAGCCTAGAAGAGGTTGGGGAGACTTGCTCTGATCTCATTGTGAAGGTGTATTACTTTTTTCGTGGGTGGCCTGCGCGGCTGGAAGACTATTCAAAAATCCAGCAGAAAACTGGAGTTTCCTGGTCAAACTTTGTCAAACATGTACCAACCAATGGCTATCGATTGGTTCTGCTGCTGCTAGGATGATTGAGCAGTTGCCCGCTATTTTCGAGTATTTTACTGTCTTAATTCTGAAGAAAAAATGCTATTTTGATGGAATCGAATGCATATACAGAGATTGTAAAACTTCTGAAGAACTCCACTTTGAAAGCAGAGTTTCAGTTCATTGCTGACAGTTCTAGTCTTTTTACTCGGTTTACTTTGAAGTTTCAGCGCAAAGAACCGTTGGTACATGAAATTTTTATGGAGCTGGAGCTTCTTGTTCGGACGCTTGCTGGGCGTATCTTGAAAGCCGAAGCAGCTCAGAAATTATTAGAAGACTTGAGTCAAACACCGTTCGAAGATGACAAAAACATGCTTCCACTGTTGGAAGTTGCTGCTTCTCTAAGTGACGAGGTTCAGACCTGTCTCAGAGCTACTGACGAGCTTTCAAAACGTGTGTTTTTGTACACGAAGTGCACAGTTGCACTACGCGTCTGCTGCAAATTACATTTTGAAGCAAGCTTTGAACGGAGAATCTTTGTTGTTCCTGAAAAGCTTGTCTTTTTTCAACCCAATCCAGTTCTTGAAGTCAAATTCTATTCAGGATTTGTTGTATTTCGCCCGAAAACTGCTGATCCCAGTGAAAATTGATTTGCTGCTAGACGAGTTTAAGTTAGTTCAGTGTGTGAGTTCCAATCTGCGCCGACAAGGATAGATGAACAGTGAAATAGGCTCATTGAAGATGAGAAGTATCCAAATTTGGCTGTCGTGGTGAAAAATACGTTGATTATTTCTCTATGGTTTGGCCAGTGTTGAGCACGGTTTTTCACTGTCTGGGAGGATCCTCGGTGAGCAGAAAGCATCCATGAATGAGTGCACATTAAGTTTCAAGCTTTTTGTTGCTGACGGGTTGCGTCAAGTTGGTGAGAGTGCTCAAAAGGTTTGTGTTACTGAAGATTTGATAAAGCTTGCTAAGTTAGCGTGGAAGAGCTATCAAAACTATCTGGAACGGGAGAAAGAGTTGAGAAAAATGGCGAAGAAGAACGGCACAAGTCGGAAAAAGAAGAACAGCAAAAGCAGCAGCTAATCGCTGAAATGTCGTCGAACTAAGAAATGATAAAGACTCTTGAGGATACTTTGAAAGAGAAAAAGAAAGCATTCGGAACTAAGGAAAAAGCAACTGATCAGATGCTTCAAGAAGCAAGGAATCGACTGCAGAAAGGGATTCAGAAGAACAATATGGTAGAAATACAGCTTGTTCAGGCAATGCTAGATGGATCATTAGCACTCCTACTACTACTAATACTAATAACTCACTGCAGCATCAAGCCGCCTGGGGCCAACATGCTACGCATGCTCCTTCTCCAGCTTAATCTATTCAAGACCTCCCTCTTTACACCCTCCCAGGAAGTTCCCATTTCCTTTAAATCTCTATTTTTGACATCCTCCCAGCCCAGACAAGGACGGCCTGCTTTCCGTGTAGCCTCAGAAGGTCGGCCAAAAAGGACAATCTTCGACAATCTGTCATCCTTCATCCGCTGAACATGGCCTAACCATCTCAACCTTTCTTTCATTATAGCCCTAGATAGTGGGATTGAACCACATTTTTCGTACAATCTACTGTTTGAAATACGGTCAGTCAGCCAGGTACCCAGAACAATCCGTAGGCAATTTCTCTGGAAAACATCTAGTAAATTTTCATCTGCTTTTCGGAGCGCCCATGCTTCAGAGCCATATTTGACCACTGTCATCACTGTAGCTTCCAATATTCTAATCTTGGTTTGCAGACTTATCTTTCTACTCTTTCAAACTTTTTTTAACTGTGAAAAAACACCCTGAGCCTTAGCTATTCTACTTTTAACATCTTCACTGTTCCCACCGTCTTTACTAATAATACTACCAAGGCAAGTGAAGCTACCAACCTGATCGATCTTTTCATTACCCAACGTCACCTTTTCATCTTCACTTGTTCCTAGTCTTAGTGACTTAGTCTTCTTCACATTAATTTTCAAGTTTATTCTAGCACCCTGAACTCGCAAAACCTCTAAAAATTCATTCATTTTGATCACACTTTCATCTAATATGCTTAAATCATCAGCATAATCTAAGTCCAGGAGCGTTTTTCCTCCCCATTTGATTCCGTGGTCTCCAATTGCCTTTCCTGTGCTCCTTAAGACACAGTCCACCAAAATGATCCATATAAAGGGGAATAGAACACAACCCTGCTTAACTCCTGATTTAATACAAAACCAGTTGCTAACCTAATTTCCTACCTTAACCGCAGCAGTATTATTCTCGTACGTAGCATAAATCGCTTTAATGTATTTTTCAGGTATTACATATAAGGATAAGACCTTTGCTAACCCTCTTCTATCAACAAAATCGAAAGCTTGCTCATAATCGATAAAACTGAGGACCAAAGGTGTTTGACAACGAAGGGACTTCTCAATTATTAACCTAAGAATGAAAACTTGGTCGACACATCCTCTACCTTTTCTAAAACCGCAATGTTTTTCTCTTAAACTTTGTCTACAGCATCTCTCAGTCTAAAAAGTATCATATTACTCAGTAATTTGCTACCCACAGAGACGAGACTAATGCCTCGATAAGTACGACACTCATTCTTGTCACCTTTTCTATACAGTGGTTTAATTAAGGTTTTCATAAAATCATTAGATACTTCCCCTTTTTCAAAAATCATGTTTAAAGTCTTCAGTAGCTTATTCCTAACCTCAGAGCCACCATACTTAAGAAACTCATTTATCACACTATCAGCACCTGGAGCCTTATTATTTTTTAATCCTTTTAGTACTCTCGCTAATTCTTCCTCACTAAACAAATCTTCCTTCCCATCCAAGGTATCACAAACTTTTTCATTTTCATCTATATCTTTTCCTGCAACTGTATCTCGGTTTAGCACATTCTCAAAATGTTCCACCCATCTTTTTTTGACTTTTTACTTATCACTAATTGTGGACCCATTTCTATCTTTAACTGGGACTAGTCCGGATTGACTACTCCCTTTCAATTTATTGACATGCCAGTATAATATTTTACTATTATGGCGTCTAGCCATATCTTCCAGATCCTCAGAAACTTTATCCATGGCCTCCACTTCACATCTCCTTAGTTCATATTTTAATCCTTTCTCCACTTTCTTTACATTCCTTTTGTTTCCATACGACCTATCACTCAGATAATTCTTGTACAAACCCCTTCTACTCTCTATTAAACCTAAAGCTTTTTCACTAATATTCCTAGTTGCAGTCTTAGCACTCTTCTCTAAGACAAAATCAGCAGCTTCACAAATTGTTTTTCTAAAATTATTCCATCCATCTTCCACATTGTCAAATTTTAAACTCTCAAGTTTAGTATTCAACTGTTCCTGGAAGTTTTTTCTCAAGTTTTCACCCTAGAGTCTACCAACATCATAGCTTTCCGGGAGGTAGTTACCCTTCCGAAATTTCAGCTTTAAATTAACCTTAGGTACTACTAGATGGTGACCTTTACTTTTAACATCAATAACAGCACTCCTATACACCCTAGTATATTGTATTTATCCTGCTAGTCTTCGGTTTACAATAACATAATCAATAAGGTTTGCTGTCTTACCATCACCTGAATACCATGTCAACTTATGGGCCATTTTGTGACCAAACACAGTGTTGGTTATAACTAGGTTGTTATACCTACAAAATTGCAAAAGTCTATAGCCGTTACTGTTTTCTTTCCCTACACCAAATTTACCTAGGCTAGGATATCATCTATCCCTATTTCTACCAGCCTGGGCATTAAAATCTCTTAGCAAACGCACCATATTTCTACCTGGCACCCTGTCTATTCGCTCCTGTAACTGTAAGTAAAATTCATCTGAGTCACTAGTATCTCCATCAGTTGGGTCACCAGGGGCATATACTACTATAACTGATACCCTGAACTTTTTAGTCATAAAATGAGCAATTAGTATTCTATTATTAATACCTTCCCAGCCTAAACAAGACTTAGCAGATTCTTTATTCATCATGAGCCCTACTCCCTGTCTATGTACCCCATCCTTCCTGCCTGAGTACACAAATTCTATGTCACCTAATTTCATGCTTCCTACCCCTGGGATATGAGTTTCTGAAACTCCTAATAAATCCAGTTCAAACCGTCTGAATTTGTCAGTCAAAATGTTGATGCGGTAGTCATTTTTTAACGTCGTAACATTCCAAGTTCCAATTTTCATGTTTTTTAAATCTTTGAAATTATTTTGGCCTCAGGAAAAGCAATGATCCCGGATACCACTGCAGGACGGGGACCAACATATCTTCTCAAGTCTACACCGAAGCGCTTAAGCCGGCATAGAACCGGACAGCAAGAAGGCCCTGGGACCTCCAGTAAGTTGGAGGCTTTGTGCAATCCTGGGCCCATCTTGGTTGCAACATAGTTTTCAGCACTTGGCGATGCTCTTCTATCAACAAGAGTCAAAAACCTGCACAGACAGTCCTAAGCCTATCACCTCCGACTCTCTACGAATATTATGCTACTACGGGGAGGCAACCCATAGTAGATAAATTAGCTAGGAAGAGGTTTTTCAGCCCGAAAACGCCCATCAAAACAAACGAAGCCCAGAAAAATATCCACAGCGAGTGCTGTGTTGTTTACTAGTCTATAATTTCCTAAAGGGGCGCTACTCCGCGAGGAACAAAAAAAATCCACAGATCTCGAAAGCATGCAGATGGCAATCCAGAAGAAGAAGCGGTTGCTCATAACTAGTCTTTTGAAACAGTCAGAAAAGTGAGAAATGTGTTTCATCCAGTTTCAGTTTTTCTTTTTACTTTTATATATTTTTACGTATATTATCTGAAATAAAAATATAGAATTAAAATTAAAAATCTAAAGAAAGATTGGAAGGTGTTTTGGGATGTGATGAAATTCCAGGTGATCTATTTTTTTTAGCATCCCTGGCCTCTGATCCTAGCTATCAAAAGGCATACAGTACACCTATATTATAGGTTTGGTAGTAACGACCGTAGGTCCCTAAAAGTCTCTTTTTCGGTTCCAAAAAGTCCCTAAGTCCCTTTTTTCGTGCCGCCAAACCTGTGGCAGCCCTGGCTCAGCACCTTTTGGTTTGTTTTAATTTTTCCCTCGAGGTTCTAGTTTCAATTTAACACCTTTAGCCGTTCCTGAGTAATTGCAGATACATGTTTTTGACAGCCTAGATAGAGATAGTGTCTTTTGTTTAGTTCATCCTCTTGAAGCTTTCATGGCGTTGGATTTAGTCTTTGGCTTAGTTTAACACCCTTTCTCAATATATTTTGCATTTACCAAGTTAATACGCTCAGCTGCTGTTAATATATTGTGTGCCTCCCCTTTTAACAGCATGGATGTAGAAAGTGTCTAATGATTAATTTCAGCATCTTCCTTAACATTTCTCGAAAGTTACGACTTAATAACCTTAGCCTTTATTTAGATATTGCAGATAGGTGCTTTTCACGATGCACATAGGGTCATTTGATTCCTGTCAACAAGGTCCTCAACATTCTCTGGACAGTTTCAACCTGGTTCCCTTAGTCTGTCCTGAAATTCTGTGGCTCTTTTCTTAGGTAGCGCTGCTCTGCCTATGATAGTTAAGATTAAGCTGACTAGAATGCTGAATAAAAAAGCCATTCTTCAATTAGGAACAATCAAAAACTATTGACCAAATTGGACGTATCTTAAATGAGCTTATTAAAATACTTGTTATCGAAAGCTTTGGTTTCTTCAAACGTGTGTTTTAGGCTTTGGAAAGTAGTGAAGGTATTATTTGATTTGTCAATAGAGAAGTCAAAACCAATAGAAATTAATTAAAATATTACCAAATTCTCCCCTCCTAAGATCTTACCTATCTTGCTAGGTTTTCTTTTAATGACATCCGGGATGAAACCATGTGCTTAAAATTAATGGTCCAATGTGCTATCAGTCAAATTTTGCTTACCTTGGAATCAGAAGATGGTTTTTGAAGTTTATTATATCTCTTAGGAGACCCTTTCAAGTAAAGTTGCGCCTTTTGTTCAGGGATTGAGGGTCGGGTGGCTGTACCCCTCAGGAGACCGTCTTGCCAAGGCAGATACTCTTAATAGCGGAAGTAGCTCCTTAGAAGCTCACCAGTTCCTTAAAAAACAGTCATTGGTACCATACAAATCTCTTCGTGAAGGTTATGTATCTAATCGGCACTACAGCATGTCATTAAAAACTATTTTGGTCATTTAGAGAATGGCTATTAAAGTTTAGAAGTTCGCGCAAAAGTTATTATATGGATTCTTCTATATCAAGAAACTTGGTAGTGTGGGCCAAACTGACATGTATCTCCCACGAAAGATTGAATGAGAAATTTGTTCCCAGAACACGAAATTTATGAAATGGCTTCAGTGGGGGGGGGGGTGTCTAAGCATCCAAAGCAACCAAAACTACATAAAATACACAGAAGTGTGTAAAAAGCTATAGGAGGTCACAAAAACCTCCTAGTGTAATTTCTGTGTTGGGGCCGTGCCAGATTTTTGTCAGTTTACATGTACCACCCTATGCATGTTTGCTAGTTGAATAATGTTATGCTAAAAAAAAAACAACGTACAGTATCTTACAGTTGCAAAATTATGCAGGAAATTAAAATAAAACTCTAATGCTTTTTCCTGCAAAAAATGTGTCTGAGGCTTTGAGAAAACGGCTTTAGAAGTTATATTGGGTAATAGAATAATAAGGTATTGCTTAAACGTGGTAAATAAATTTTGGTTATATAGTCTTAAAGCTAAAAGTATTGAAACATTTGTTGCCTGAGCCGTGGCTTGTTTCTCCTGCCTCATTTATATCTTTCATTCTTATCGGTTTTTAAAATTATTTTTGTTAGTTTTTTATTATTTTTTATTAGTGTTCAATATAACTTAGTACTATTATCAGTTTTTAATATAATTGAATACTATTATCAGTCTTTAATATTACCATTATCCCTTTTATAACCCTTGCAATAAAAAAAAAATTAGATTACAAAATGGCTTCTGAAAATTCAAGATGTGTACCGAAAGCATATATGGTAGATTTCAGTCAATTTATTAGGTAACATATCATAGACACTTCGTTAAATACAAAATAATGTCCACTTCACATAAAAACTAAATTTTACTTGCTTTTTTTTTCCCTTTCTGTCCCTTTTTCCCTTCATTGCCTATTCTGATACTTTTTTGTTTGTGTCATCTTCTAAAAGTTAATATATACGGTATAATATATATATATATATATATATATATATATATATATATATATATATATATATATATATATATATTTATATATATATATATATATATATATATATATATATATATATATAAATTATGTCATATCCTATAAGATAATCTATAGCAATGTGATATATATTGAAAACTTACTTTTAATTGTCCTTTAAAATTTAAGTGATCTTTCAACCTACCTGGACCACTTGGTTATTTTGCCACTACTCAAAGAGCATGTGGCGTGAGTAAATCTTACAGGCAGTAGTGACGCTCCTTGGAGGACTGAATGAGTGAACGAGAGCACTGAGCGTGTGTTTTTTACGTGTGTGGGTTTTTAGCAGTAGTTTGCCTGCACCTACACTAGCATACTCTTGGGGCAAGAAAAATAAAAAGGTAAATGTTTAGAGTTAATATTAACCTTTGTGTTTTTATTATGACAATGTAGGCTTTCGTTAGAAAAATCTCAAAATTGACAAAATCGACATTTGAGGATGTCTAAAAATATTTGAAAATGTGTAAGTTTAATGAACTAATAAAATTTCAAATTTCAGAAAAAACAAAAAACCAAAATAATGAAACCACAGAATTAACTAGTGATATATTTAAACGAAGTCTCTAATTTTAGGATTATCAAAAGGTGCAAGGAAAGTGTGGAGGATTTTGTGGAAAATGCAAACCGGACTCTTCAACAGGACTTAAGCTAGATGTGATACCCACATAAATATGCTTCTTTTTTCATAACAAGGTAACAATAGTTTTCCATTTTTCAATTTAATCCTTTTCTTGTTTTTAGGGTAAGCTAAAAAAAAGTATGGCCACCGAAAAAAGTATTTGAATTTAATGCTTTTTCTTGTTCATATAGTATGCTTACATGACTCTGTTGAGGTTTCAGAACACTCATCCGTAGAAAATACATAGAAAAAGCATTCCAACGGATTATGTGCTATCCAAATCAATATATGCTATGCAAGATTTTTTAATCTTTAGCTAGTAGCAAAAAACAGCCTTCTTTGATTAAATGTAAGATTTTATTGAATGCGCTAATATTGAGTTCTTTATGCTGCAAAGTATGTTGATGTGCCAGAAATGCAGATATATATGAGAAAAGTAAAAGTTGATTTGCTGTATTAACCTTAAAAGCTAAAAATCTAGTCTCTAGTATTTTTTCAGAGCTAAGGAGCTTTATTTATAATAGTAAATAGGAAAGAATACCAAAAAATCCAATGCATTGGCTTGTATAGGACATTCCAAGTAAATAATAATGTACTCTCTGTAAACAAGCAACTGTATAGTACCGTAGGCCGGGGCTTAGCCTGGCCCTCGGTGCTCGGCTACACATGAGTATAATCATCACGTTATTCTTTAGTTTGAATTCATGAGGTGAGAAATCAGCAATTTCAATTGAACTAGGAAATAGTTTTATATTCATGGATAGTTTCATATTCATTAATAGTTTTAAGTAATGAGATGTCAAAAAAGTAATTTCAATTGAGTTAAGAAATTCTGGTTTGAATTCAATTCTTTCTTCCTGTTAATACATCAAAGAAATATATATTTTATAGAATTTAATCTCTCGTGGAACTCGTTGTGATTCTCACTGTTGATTCTCTTCTAACCACAGGTTTCGTTTACGATTCAATGTGATCATGCCTGTCGCTTTTTTCTAACAACAGATTTCTTTCTCGTTATTTTCATTTGGTATTTGTTGTGATGCTTCTTGTCGCATATCTTCTTTCTGAAGATCTCGTTGTGTTTTACTTTCCTGCATTTCTTGCATCCTCTCTAATAGGTAAACCACAGAGCCTCTCTAACAGGCGAACTTTGATTTACCAACTTCTGGCTATTTATTCATTTACTGTTCCTGAAAACCGGTAAGCGCACATTGCTTGTCGTTACAAAAATAATCACACGACAATGGCGTTAAAACAAATAGAAATTATGAGAAATACTTCTATGCCTCTAAGAAAACGGGAAAGCTATAAACTTTTAGGAATTTTAACCAAAGCTACTAAAAATGAGTTTGTTGTTTATAATGCTCACTGTACAGCAACTTCTTATTTGACAGCGTAGTTGCAAGTGGTGTGATTATATAGTCTACTTCACTGTCTTGGCTTCACTCCTAGTCCATAGAAGTGTAGAACTCCCGTACATACATACGGTAGAACACGCCATAGCAGTTTTCACACCATTTAGGTTAATTTATGTTTAGAGTTTTTGTTTTAATTTTTTTCTTAGGGCTTCACTTTCTTGTCATGTTTTTCGTTTTCTCCTTTTCTTTTTCCTTGCTCCATTTCTCTATTTATGTTTGTACTAGAGAGAAAAAAAAAATTATTTTAAATGACCAACCACTGTTATCTTTTTCGACAAAAATATTGAAAGATATCTAAATAACATGATATTTGGAAGTTAATACACCGTTAGGGATTTTTTAAAGCCGGAAGATTGTCAGAATATGTTTTAGGAGATTACCCTCACTGCTGGAATTTCTGAAAACCGAACGTCTGCTAAAGTATAGATATAACATCCATTTTGTGTCCTATATTTACTTTTTTGTTCAATATACGGGCTATTCAAGGAAAGGATAATTAAAAAGGGGAATAAACAAGAGCTGATAATGAACTAATAAAAAAGAATAAGCAATAGAGATATAAAAGGCAAAACAACGATAAAAGAAAAACTTACATGGAAGAATAAAATAATAGGAGAAAAGACTTAGGCTTATCTCTAAGAAAAACAGTCAACGCCATCTTTTGCTACCTGGCGAAATATTATGAGGAATTTTTCAACGTCTTGAATTAAATTTCTTAAATATTATTATAGCAGAGCTTGATAATTGGGCCCATCGGTAACCGGTCTAATTATGTCAGCGTACCATTTTTTTCGCTATAGCTCTATGGCCAAAGTGGTTTTGTTGATTTCTGAATCTATGTATTTACAAGAGCATTCTATATGATAACTGCCAAAAGTTACAAAAAACTTTTTATTATTCCACAGGAAGCTAAAACATAAAATGGACAGATATTGCCGAGAAGAACAGAGGATGCAACCGTGTCAACCCCTTCATTAACATGGAAGTTATTCGTGCTTTATTGAATGCCTAGTTGACTTTGTTTTAACAAACAGTTGCCTTCCTTTGCTCGCAGCTGTATCAATTTCGCACTTACACGACTAAAATTCATGGATTATTGAAGATTTGTTTGATTTAATTGCAACAAACCCTTGTAAGTAACAAAAACTAATGTTTTGTTTTGTTTTGAAAACATTATCAAATATTTAAGTATACGATAAGTAACAGCTAACAGCAACTATGTAAGTATACGTATGTATTAACAAAATACTTTAGCTTGCAAATAGTTGGCTCATAAAAGGCAGTCTCCCTTTGATCACTAACGTCGGAAGCTCGTGCCTTTGGCCCAAATGCACTTCTTCAAAACACGAAACACAAACACACTTACTTGATTTTATACACATATACTAGCAAAGGAGCTGGCTTTGTCCGATGTTCCGCCTCCTTCAACATGGTTCCCACGAACAATCTAACCTCGAAGTTCAGCTCGTTTCATTTGCTATTATCTGGCACGTAGGAACTTAGGTCTTTGATCCCTCGTTTTCATGATGTCAAATTTCTGGTTGCTTAGGTTTTGTGATTTTCTTTTTTTAGTGCACACTTTGCGCGTTTTTATAAGCAACGTCGTTTTATATTGTTCAAAATTTTTTCTACTAAAGTTCAGGTTCCTAACTTGATCAGTTTATTTTATTTTTCAATGCAAACGATTCACTAGACCCAGAAAAAGCCGCATACACACACAAACAGACATTTTATTTTATACATAGAAGACATTTTTGTTTGTAAATGTATGTTTAAAGGCATTTGTATTTCAGATATAAGCCAAATTTCTGACACCCTAAACTGAAGATCTGCCAAATTGAATCTCAATTAAGCTGTTGTGTGAACAGATCCCGTTTATAGACTTTACATACATATATGAAAATTGCAATTTTTCCAATTTTTTAACAGCTGGAAGAGTTGCATCTGTTTCTGTCTAGATCTCACTAGCAGCACATAAGTTATTCAAGGGCGCTGAACGAACCTGCATAAGAATAGTGAAATTCTATTGGCTTGATGCATAAAACATAGATGAATCTGTCCAATGACTATCTTGCCATTTTTATACTCAGAAAAAAAATCATAGGAAACTGAAGATGACATTAACCTTAGTGATGCTAGTGTATTAGCTTGAAAAGAAGAAGAAAATACGAGCGTCAAGTCGTGAAGTGGGCCCAGTCGAATAAAAAAAAAAGACACGGGATTACTTCAGAGGAAAATTCGACTAGATTATATTCTAAGATTTTATCTCGAAGATCGGATCGAGTCTCTAGTCTTTTAAGATTCCTGTGATTTTTTGCATGGGTATAGCTAATTGTAGACAGGGAGGTACAGAGCGGTCATCTAAGAACCAATTGTCCCATGTAGAAGTTTTTAAAGTCGGTGTAAAACTAACTTTTGACTCACGAAGTTAATGTTTCTGCAATCCCCACCCCAGGATAAATCTCTAGCTATACTCATGGTCTTTTTAATCAATTTAGGAAAAATAATATATCCCTCGAATCAGCTTCTGGATTGTTCACAAATGAGTCTCATGTAGCTTCATGCAAAGCCTGGGTTGAAGTAAACCACCAGAAATTTACATTATTGTGACTTTTTTTTCTAGTCTTAATTTTATAGCCTCGACTATGAATGGGGTATGCGCTAAATTATGCTATTAATGCTGCCGAAGGAAATTAGACATGTGTGGTAGACAAGCCTTTTCAGCTTGAAGGAAGAAATGTATCCTTAACCTCAACATTAGATATAAACGATATAAACAATAATTGCTGTAAATAGCTGTTAATTTCTGTAAATTCCAAATATTTTACAGATTTGTAATATTCTTAAATTAAACTTATTATAACATTCTTTAATCATTTTATTTTTAGAATGAATAATAGAACTAAGCCATTCCCAAGGTAGTTTGAAAGCTTGGAAAAATATACATGAAGAATTATTCTTACCATAGCTTTTACTTTCATTCCTCCTTTGCGCTGTCTTTTCTGAATCCTTTAGTTCCTTTGCCTTTTATTCTTTCCGTTTAATGTAAATTTAAATGTTTTTACTTAGATAAAGTTTTTTTTTTTCTTAAGCTGTATAATAGTTTGTTTCTTACACAAACAGTAAATAGATTTACGAATACATTCTTTAAGTAGATTTTTTTGTTATCAGGTTATGTGGAAGAAAAAAAACTTTTTGGACCTTATCGGTTGTGAAAATTCAAGACCCTGTTTTCCAACAAAATTTTGAGTTAATGTCTGTTAATTACGACAGTTAATTAACACGGTTAATATGACAGTTTATGTCTGTTTTTTATGCTAGCAATTTTCGCTAGCATAAATTTTGGGTCATGAAGGTTTTTTTTGTCACTTCTGATTCTGAGTTAACTGTCGTTTCAGTGGTTCTTGCATTTGTCAGACAAATAGTTCTGGCAATTCTGGAATGAGACGTGGCACTGTTCCTTGTCTTGGTCAGTATCACATTTATCAAAACAAGAAAAAAATATTTAAAAATCAATGCATTAATAATGGACCGTCTATGGACACAGACCATCTAGATGTCCAGTAAGAAGAGCAATAACACAAATGTTCCTCATTGTATCCAGCAAGACGTCCTCAGCGTTGAAAAAGGAAAACAAGAAACATGCAGTTAAAAAGACAAAAGCAGAGATCTAATATTAAGTAAGAATAAAAAAGAAAAAAAATTAAACGTTTATATACAATTGCTACTCAGTGACAAAACACCGGAAGTAGAAAATATATTTTGCATATTTGCCTTGCAATATGAATTACAGCATTTTATGTCTTGCATACGTCTTGCAAACTAATAATTTTGTTTCGTACAAGTTTCAATTTTGCTCTTTACTTCTGTAAGAAAGTTTTTTTTTATTAATTTGGCTAATTAATCCAGCCTATCCTTAGTTCCTTCCTACAGGTGTTTTCCTGCAAAAGCTCTCTGGTTCTGAGAATCAGAAATGCCTTTGCATCTGACCAATATTTTCTTATTTACCGGGCAGAATGTTTTGGCTGAGCCTCTGGTCAGCATGAAAATAGTCCCTCATGGATCAATCTTTGCATCTGACCAACATTTTCTTATTTACCGGGCAGAATGTTTCGGCTGAGCCTCTGGTCAGCATGAAAATAGTCCCTCATGGATCAATCATGATGCTTATAAAATAGTAAGCAAATTATGATTGAATTATTGTGCTTCGACATTGATGTCTAGTCAAGTATAAGCTAAATTGGACTTACGGAACGCTGTTTGCACATGTTTTTTTTTATCATTTATCCAAGATCACGTAGATTTTGTATTAAAAGTTTTATATCCCCAACTTTTCTCTAATTAAAAAAAGATGATATGACACAATTTGGGACAAAAAAATATTTAAAAATCCTGGAAACCAAATAAGGCAGGAGAAAACACGTTGGACAAACTGATAGAAACTGAATAGTTTGAAGAAAAACGTCACATAATGCCTATTAAATGACTATTTCCGATTAAGGGGAATAATATAGTTTGGCACCTTGATAATTCCTAGCTGGACCAGAGGTAGTTTTAGGGGAGTAGAGGGGGCACTTGCCCTTGGTGGTGGTACAAAAGCTCAAATAAATAATGTGACAGCTGTAATAATTTTGTAATTTTTGAAATTTAAGTTGTATTAAAATAAAATATCGGAGCTAGTTGGCAATAATTATAAGAAAACTGAATTTGAATTTTTATTTTTTCCATATCTTTTATCATATAAAGTAAGAAAATTCAAATTTAAACAAATGGAAATTTTGTTGATAAATGACAATCTTGTTGATAAATAATTATTAATTAAATCTGGCTTGAAATTTTTTTCTGGCCACCCCGTCTCTGGCCTGAGACGGGGTGGGGGGATGGATGCTAATCAAGATTTGCCCCAGGCGCACAAAAGGTCAATAAGGATTGCTGGACAATAAGGCACCTGAGTTATAATAGCAGTTTCACTTTTTTTTTTTGACATTTAGTAAATTCTCTTTGTGATCGACATTCTTTGTCAAGAAAATCGATTCTGAGATGAGAAAAAAATCCATTCAGTAAAATGGGGCTTAGGGTAAGGAAATCTGTAATAAGAAGTTACAATAGGATTATGCTACATATTATCATCTATTCAGTATAATTTCGAGAACCGACGCATATTTTTGAATCTTTGTAAAATACATAGCGAGTGGTGTCAATTTACAAAAATGTTGAAGGGGGGGGGGGTAAATGTATTTTTCAAAATCCAGGGAGGGATTCATTCTTTTTTTTATTTTTCTCAATAAAAATACCAAAAAATGTTTTAATGAAAGTTAAGAGGGGTCGAGAAATCTAGAAGTGTTAAATGCGACCCCATTGCCCTTCCCCAATTGACGATGCTACGTTTAGGCTGTGTTCTCGGAGGTAATCATTAACGACAATGAGTTAATTATTATAAGCTTCCAAAACACCAGATAATAAGCAAGCTTTTTGAATGCTGTATATGGGACACATCACTGCTATCCAGCCTCAAATGAGGTTTTTCGGGCTCTCAAAAAGGAGAGTTGAAAACTTCGTGTATGAGTGTTTAACCATGCTGATTACAATGGTACAATTTTCATCTTGATTTGGCACCATTTTTGAGGAGTGCTCGGAAAAAATCTTCTCACAAAGTATTTACTATTGTGTTGAACCAAAATAATAGTTAACACGATAATTTTCGTACAAGACAGTTTTGTAAGACGTAGTTTTAAACTTACGGTTTGTGTGGGCCCTGCTTCACTCTTTGCTAGCCCGCTCCGGCAGTGGCAACCAGGATAAGTGAAGAAATAACTAAAATTTTAACAGCTTTGCTTATCATAATCATATAAGAGATAGATTTTTAGCTCTTTGCCATTGTAGGTAATATAAACAATCCATAAATAACGACAATTGGTTTTTGGAACACATCCAATGAAACTTGTTAATAGGATTGTGGTTTCGAAGATAAGACGGGCGATATTGACTCCGTTGAATCCAAGAAAAGAAATTGGTTGCAGTTTTTACCAATGTTAACGTTAAACTTATAAATGAATAGACAAACGCTGTCAACACTACAAGTTTTGTAAATAAGTAATGTTTCTGAAAAAAAACGCAGCTTTAAAAAAAAAAATTTATATTTTAATTAATTTCAAATATTTATCTTGCACAGACTGATCCGTGAAAGACTGATTTGAAACAGGAAATCAAATTATAGCCTAGAGAAAATAATGCTTTACTTTAAAAACAATAAACTTATACGAGGCTGATTTAATCATTTTTTTTTCTTTTTGATTTCTCCGTTGGTTGCATTCCTGTTTAGAATCCATGGTTTCCTTTCGAGTCAGTCTGCTAAGTTTTATTTGATTCCAGTACCCTAGGATAGCTGTTAAACTTTAACTTTCATAGTCTTTTGTATTACGTTGCTTTTTCTCAACACTAATGTAGAAAGGCACAGAAAAACTTTCTGAAACCCCTTCTTCTCAACTCCCTGAGAAACCCTCTCACTTGACCCTTTTAAAAAATTCTGATTCTTTATAGACTCAGAAGAGTTACGTCTAGAAAAGTCTACATTTACTTTCTGAAAAATACTGAGAAAGTTTTGGAAGATTTCTGTTGTTGTTGCAGTCGGCTGCACTCGGAGTTGTATGTATTGTTCGGAATTAATGGTTTCCCTCCGTGTATTCTACTACACTAATATAGTTGTTAAACTGCTATTTACATTGTGCCTTGCATTACATTGCCCTTTCTCAATGCCATTATAGAAAGAAACAAAAGGAACCTTTTAAGATTCCTTTTGTGACAGTTTCTCTGTTTTATTATGGAGTCAAAAGAGTTGGGTCTTTGATAGACTCTATATACACGATTGTTAAGTGTCTTCATTATGTAATTAGATATTCAAAGTGTCATTTAGATTTTTGTATTTAATGTGTTGCGCATGATACGCACATAGACGTACTTGTATTAAATTACCATGAGATAGTGTTATTAAATTCAAAAGTATATCTCTATAGATACATCAGACTGCATTTAAATACACTGCACCCTTCTGCCTATTAGAGTGTTAAGCCTCTTTTTGCAAAGATCAGTAGTTGACATTTATTTTGAGCTTGAGTAAATAGCCTTTGCTGTAGGCGAGGGCTGCCAAGCAAAAAGTAAATTAATTCATCCCGGCAAATTTTCAGCAGAGCAGTTTTTCGTTGGTTTGATTGATTCAGTTTAAGTTGTTTGTTTTTTTGCTTCCCAAATTTTTTTCGATTTTTTTATTTTTACTAAATGGAGAATACTAATCTTTTTTGCATGCCTATGTTTGTATGTATCATAGTATACTATATGAAAATAAACAAAATGTGAATTATAAAAAAAGATCAAGACTAATTTTTAATTGAATCTGGACGCTTTATTTTACTACTTAAAAACAGAGTTATTTTATTGATAAGATTTATTTTGTTTTTAATAGCTAGTCTGAATAATAAACATTATCATATAAATTGTTTATTAATTTGACCTGAACTTGCCAAACTGTTCTGGTTTCTTTTTATAGTTGATAAAACTTCTTGACAGTTGTGGGTACTATCCCTGTGTTTATGATAACAGTCAGTCACTTACCGCCAATAAAACTGATCGTATCGTTGCATAATTAGCGAGTAAAAGAGAAACAAACTAAGATATAAGCAAAACCTAGTGTCGCACACTTTTGTTTTGCCAAAAATGGGAAAAAATTTCTTTTTGGCAACCCTGATTCAACAAACATTCAATTACAATAGTGTCTATATTAAATCAATCTATTGACTTTTTTCAAGCAGGCTAACAACGCTGAAGAGATTGACCCTGGGCAATTAAAAAACGAGAATTTTTTTTATAGTTTTAACTATTTACCGGAAGTTTAAATAAATTTTTTAAATGACTCAAGTAACTGTCCCTATTCCATTAACTTCCCATTTTCAGTATAGATATTTGTAGGATTTCGATAGTATCACTAATAGACCAGTATTTCCATTAAAAGAAATTCAACGAATGATTTCAATATTTTGATTCAATCATATGCTCCCATTGCCCAAAAGCGAATCATAAGATACACTTAAAATAATTACAATAAAATAATTTACTGTTAACAAAACCATTAGGCCTATAGATAAATAGAAACTGCTTAAATACTTCATCGCAGTCAGTCGCTTTTTTCATGTTTCGTGATTTGTACGACTTTTTTTCTCTTTTTTTATTTTTAAGATTTGCATGTTTCGTGTCCTTTTTGGGAAAGTGTAAATATTAGCACACGGATATGTTTCTGCAGAGCATTAGTTTAGAATCAATTTTGAAAGCACTGTAAACCAGTTAAAATTCTGATTTGGATGGAGGTCAATTTTTGGATTTTATTAGTGTCTTTCTTCTTTTTAATCTTTTTCTTAAATCAGATTTTTTAACTTATATGAAAGTAAATGATTTCGAACATAAAAATCTTTGATTGTTAAGTCCTGTCGATTGTAGATTCCTATGTAAAGAATAACATTAAATAGGATTAACAAATAAAAATATAAACAAAAAGAAAAGATATAAAGTAAGCATAGTAAAATAAAAACAACATAAGAATATGGAGAATAGATTTATTGATGAGAAACTTCGTGAAATAAGATCAGCTGATATTTGAAGCTTAATTAAATGTTAAAGCGATAATTAACTGAAATTTTTACTAAAAAAAATACTTAATGAATAATGGAGATGCCAGTTTCTATAGCTCATAGAAGCTTTTCTTCGGGTTTGATTGTAGGTTAAATGATACAGACCTATTTAAGTACCACTTCATTCCGGTTTACATAGTAACAGTAACAAAGAGTTTTGTTTTGTCTTTTTAACTTTGTTTTAAGAGTTTGTTAATATAATATATTATTCTGTTATATTGTTTTTAATAAAATATATGTCAGCATTTATTGCTGCATTTTGGATAATGAGTAGTTATTATTAGCTTTGAAGGTTGTCTTCATTTTTTACTTTTTTTTTTCCAAAAACATGAAAGTGATTTTTGTGTGTGTTTTCTGTGTAATATTTTGTAGGAAATTGCAGCAATTAAATCGCTTAAATTTCGAAGATTAATTATCCTTCGTATGTAAATTCTGATTGCCAAGACATGATACTGGGTTTGACTGGATGGACATTTTAGTTATTTTTTTTCTATGAACAAAAATTAAGTACTATTTGTGACATTGAATAATTCCTTTTTCCAGCTATTTATTCAGTAGCAAAATTATATTTAAGGTGGCTGTAATATCAAATTAGGCGATTTAGTCGAGGTGCCATGAATTAAAATGATTGTAGAACTAGCAGCCACACAATGATTTCTTACTGAGAGCGAGAAAATTAACGATGAATTAAATGAGCAAAACATCTCATACCAGCTAGAAAAGCTGTGAATTTTCGTCAAGGGGTTAGAATAGTAGGGTCTGTCCCAATAACTTTCTGAGACCAACTTTCAACACCTTTTTACTAATTTGCGCGCTTTTCTTCTTTTTTGCATTTACCCCTTTGCGCAACAAACAAGTTTTCCAGAATAAAATATTCATTTTTTGCCCCAAACATAGGCTTCTGGAACTAACTAATTTCAACTTCCAAAGCTAAAACTTGATAATTCATTCCATCCTTCGAGCCATTTTTTGGAAATGTAAAAAAAAAAATATCATAGAAAAAACACAAATACGAGTTCACTTTACAGTAAATGGTTTACTTTATTGAGTTTAGTTTACTTTCCATACAGGTAAAAATGTACTTTCACTTCACTGGTTCATGTCTTTGATGCATTTATCATTACGCTATTCTTTAAGCAGAAGTCGGAAATAATCCCACCTTTAAAAAATCTAGTTGGTGCTCCTCTTTTGGTGGGTAAAAGATATATATATATATATATATATATATATATATATATATATATATATATATATATATATATATATATATATATATATATATATATATATATATATATATATATATACATATACATTTCTTTAATTATAATTTGTCTATGCAATTTATAGCTATATTTCTTATGATTTGTTATAGTAATGATTTGCTATTTGTTATATGAATCTGAATGTTCATTTTAATTACTTTTTTATATTCTTGCTACCTGTTTTCCACGCAACACAGATAAGTGAATAATCACCAGGACTTTAAATTGTTGACCAATAATTAGCGGGTTGTGCTTAATAAAGAAGGTTTTCGCCTAGACAACTGCCAAAAACAGGTTAATAGTAAACTAATTTCTCTGTTGATTCATATTCTCGTCAAATGTGTCTTTGTTAATAAAGTAGATTTAGGATTTTGTTTTTCCTCAACTCTGCGATTTTTATCAGAAATTTAGGACTTTTTGGGGAAGAAAAAATTAAGGAATTAAATAAAATAGACATTATGTCACAGCATAATTCGCCACAGCTCATTCAATAACATGAAATACAAGCATAAAAAAAGAAAAATTTTCTGTAGCAGCCTGTTATCATGGACAGAAATAACAAAAGGAGAAAAGAGAGAGAGAAAAAACAAAACAAAAGACACGAAATTCAAAAATGTAAAAAAGTGCAAGCATTTAAGTTTTCCAATAATGAGACGCTTCTCTGGCACAAAATTCCTTTTAAGTTTGTCCCCCTCCTTAAGATCTTTTTACAGAATTTTAAATCTTGGAAAAGTTAATTGTGGGCTAGATTAGTTAAGAATATACAAGATATTCAATGAGAAAAATTTATTAAAATAACGTAGGCTGGCGTGGATAACTGGAATTTCTGATTTTTCAGCTTGAAAACAACATTTTAGACTCAAAATAACACGAAGGAAGAGCAAAAAAACTGATCTGGAAGAATTTTGCGCCGTTATTTCTTAATAAAAGGTGATGAAAGTATAAAAAGGGAATGCCATTGACCTGTAAAAAATTCCCTTGATTTTACTTTGCTTATTCAATAGGTGTTAGATAAATCCTTCATCAAACCAAGAAAAAGTACCAGAAAGTGAAAAAGGCTAAAAATAACGTAAGTCTTGACGCTATGGCAACTAAAGCTTTAAAATATTGCAGATACGAAGCATTGGTGCCACTAACCTCGAGTTTTCCAAATTCTCGCCGAAAATGAACGATTTATATTTCTTGTCAACTTCCGAGTATTTACAAACAAAAGTGTATTTACCCATCTTTATCTCCTCCTTAGGCCCCCCCCCCACTAATTTTGAAAAATGTGTTTTCTGTATTTTCATTGGAAAGATAGATTAAACAGAAAAATCACCTCCACTCCAGAACTAAAAAATACACTTTGAAACACACACCCCCACCCCTTCTCGAAACATTTTCGTGAGCTTGTAGCCTCCGATTGTTCTTAGTCTAAAAGAATAAAAAATAGATCAAAGTATACCAAACAAAATAAAAAGGCAAACTCCAAAACCGAAAGCCACAGTAAAGAGAATTTGGGAAATTAAATTATTTACATCATATAAAAAATTCTTGTGTGTAAATTTTAATATTATTTAATGCAATTTGGACCAAAAACTAATTAATTTTATGACATTATAACCCATTAAGTTCATTTTCTCCATTATTAACGTCGTGAGTTCCGGTTGAGTGGGAAAATTTACTTTTGAAAGATTTTAAAATACATCTGTCGTAAAATTAATCATAATCACGGTTTTTTTTTATCTTGAACCCATGAAACTACTGCTGCTTATTTGTTCTTCAACAGTAAAATATAATGTGTACTAAAAAGCTACAATATCGATTATAAAGGTCAAAGAAAGATGACATCACTGGCAAAGAAGCTTCAAACGACATCTTCTTGAACATGGTTTTTTTTTTCATTCGCCTTATTCTTCCGAATATATGGACTAAAGACTAAGAACGAACCTGTTAAGATCTATTGAATTTTATGTCAAAATATAACTAGTCTCTTCAGACTATTAAAGAGGGATATGAACAGGGGTAACTGACATAAAGCTAGTTTGTTTGCCAGTCGGTCAAAAGTTCAGGTTATAAAATAGCAATTAGGGTACCATTATCCTAGTACATTGTCGCAGATTTAATCGTGATTTCGCTAAAATTTCATTAATTTTAATTAAAATATTGATTGTTAAAATCGATTACTAGGTCAAAAAAATAAAATAAACAATTAGCTCTTCCCCTACCCCTAAAATTGTCTGTTGTGATTTTTTTTTAATATGAGCGCAAGCAGCGCTTTTGGCTGTAGAAATGTGTTTCTGTTCTTTTGAGCCTTCCATGAATTTTAATGAGACCATGGATGCCAATTTATGTTTATTTCTTCACAAAGCTAGATACCCTGATAGCTCCAATTCAATATTTTAAGCCGTTTCTGGCTATTTCTGATCTGTTCTGTTGATAATCTATATGTGTTTTGATCTAGCCAAACATCGCCCTCAACAGTCCCTGAAATTCCCTTATCAAACACTTCGTGGTAATGAGCTGTAATTAAGGGGTGACCCGGCTCAATAGTAACCAAAACTCCCCTTAAAAATCATATAATCACACCATCAGCTTCAGCGTATCAGAGAACCCTACTGTAGAGGTTTCAAGCTCCTTTCTCCAAAAAAGTGAAATTTTGTATTTTTTGCTAGAAGAAAGATCAGGGTTTTTTTTCTTCCCAGTGGAGTTTTTATCGACCCAGTGGTGCTAGAATATCGTGAAAGAGCCCATTCGAACAGACATTCAAAGTTCTAGTGCCCTTTTTAAGTGACCAAAAAATTGGAGCGCAACTAGACTCTCTCCCAAGCTCATTTTTTCCCTAAGTCACTCGATCAAAATTTTAAGATAGCCATTTTTATCAGCATAGTCAAAAAATCTTATAAATATATATTTGAGGATGAAATACTCCCCCAGAGCCCCTGGGAGAAGGGCTGAAAGTTGTGAGCTTTGCCCATTGTTTAAATAAAGTATTGCTTATTGAGAAATATATAGAAGTTTTCAGGGGGATTTTTCCTGGTGGGGGGGAGAAGGTTACATGGGAGGATCTTTTCATGGAGGAATTCGCTTATGGGGGAAGGCAATTTTCCATGAAGGGAGTGCCAGAATTTCCAGCATTATTTAAAAAACGACCAGAAATTAAATAAAAACAAGTTTTTTTCAGCTGAAAGTAAGGATCAACATCAAAACTTAGAACAAACAGAAATTATTACGTATATTAGGGGGTTAGCTCCCTCATTAATGCTTTGCTCTTTACGCCAAAGTTTTTCAGTACTTTTAAAAGAGCTTTTTACTCTAATTAAACCCTTTGCGATTCAGGGGTTATTCTCAAGGAATTGGAACAAAATTCAAAATTTAGCATAAAGAGCAAGATATTTACGAGGGGCGAACCCCCTCATACATGTAATAATTTCTGTTCATTTTAAATTTTAATGTTGCTCCTTGCTTTCAGTTGAAAAAAAGTTTTTTTCCTTATTTAATTAAAACCATAAGCCATAGTGTCTTATTCTTCTTTTTTACGTAGCTCTTCTCGTCGATTTATATTACCAAAACGATCGTCTGCAGCAGCCCAGAGGTCTCCTGTTTATCAATCAATTCGATTACGGAACAGCAGCCCAGAGGTTTCCTGTTTATCAATCAATTCGATTACGGAACTACACACCTTCGGATCTCCCTCTATTTCTTTGTGCAAAGGCATTATTTCGTCGGGTGTTTCCTGTTTAGTAATATATATCTCTCTCTCTCTCTCTCTCTCTCTCTCTCTCTCTCTCTCTCTCTCTCTCTCTCTCTCTCTCTCTCTCTCTGTTTTTATTTTTTCCTTTTTTCTCTTTTTCTATTGTTTCTCCTTTTTTGGAATTCTTTCCTAACTGATATCTCTCTCTCTTATTATTTTTAAAATTGTTTTCAAGAATCTTCTTAACTTTTAAAGTCCTTTTTTTTCTGATGTTTTAATTTCAGCTTCTTGGTTTCTACTTATTTCTATTGATATAATTACTGCTAAATTTTTTTTCTTCTGTATGCTAGTGTTTATTCTTCCTCATCTTCATTTCATATGTATTGTTTGATTTAGAGTATTATTTATGGTTCTTTTAGTGCTCTATTATTTTGTTGTAGGGCCAATAACAAGCAAGGCTTCTTGGGCCGAATAACTTTTTTACGTTTGTAATAGTGTTTTAATAAAATGATTGATTGATGATTGATTAGTAATATCAGCACTGACAGCAGTAGTACTGTCTCTACTATCAGTATCAGTGATACCCTCATCACTGTTTTTTTTTTTTTTTTTATTTCAAAACACCTCTCGGCATGCTTTGAAAGTTTCGATCTAATGCTCTAGGCTATTCTCGACATACTGCTGATAAGGATATTTAGAGTCTGCTTACATACAGTGGGTTTCTATTTAATTTCACATAATCCCCAGCATTATCTATAGAATGTCCGCTTATGCCTTTAGCCAAATGGACATTTTCACAATTTACACAATGAGTACACAATGAGTGAACTTACACTCAGTTGAAACGTTTTTCACATGGCATGCAAGTCCCGTGATTTGACTGCTCATAGCCTTATCCATACACACTGACAAAATGTTCTTTCACTCGAGCTGTTTTTCTGGAAAAAAATCTAACAACTTGAAAATATCTTCACCTTTTGCCGATGTTTTAAGTGTCTTACAAAATAAAATATCTTCAAATATTTCATCTTGAAAAATACCACGTACAAAACAATCAGTTGGGCTATGCCAGTGACATCCGTGCTTTCACCGAATTGTATACCAAAGCAAGGACTACCTGAATTGCTCCGACAAGTTGTTCTTTCGTGTCATACGCCATATTACCAATGTTCCTTGAAAGTGTATCATTTGATAATGGAATTGCTTTAATTCTTTTTGCTTCTTTCTCTCCAAACATACAAGAAACAATTTCTGGTTCGGCAGGGACGACTAGCATTACGCTAATAGTATGGTTATTACCAGCCTTTCAAACAGTTCGTGGTAACGAACTGTAGTAAGGAGCGACCCGGCTCAATAGTAACCAAAACTCTAAAAAATGGAATTTTGATACCAATAATTCCATCAAAAGAATCGCATTTTAATGCTGATTTTAAATATATAAGTTTCATCAAGTTTCGTTTTACCCATCAAAAGTTACGAGCCTGAGAAAATTTGCCTTATTTTGGAAAATAGGGGGGAAACACCCCCTAAAAGTCTTACAATCTTAACAAAATCTCTCCATCAGATTTAGCGTATAAGAGAACCCTATTGTAAAAGATTGAAACTCCTATCTACAAAAATGCAGAATTTTGCAGTTTTTGCCAGAGGAAAGATCACGGATGCGTGTTTATTTGTTTGTTTTTTTTTCAAGGGGGTGATCGTATCTACTCAGTGGTCCTAGAATGTCATGAGAGGGCTCATTCTAACGGAAACGAAAAGTTCTAGTGCCCTTTTTAAGTGACTAAAAAAACTGGAGGGCACCTAGGCCCCCTCCCACGCTCATGTTTTCCTCAAAGTCACCGGATCAAAATTTTGAGATAGCCGTTTTATTCACCGTAGTCGAAAAACCTAATAACTATGTCTTTGGGGACGACTTACTCCCCTACAGTCTCCGTGGGAGGGGCTGCAAGTTACAAACTTTGATCAGTGTTTACATACAGTAATGGTTATTGGGAAGTGTACAGACGTTTTCAGTTTTTTTGTTTGTTTTTTTAGGAGGGGAGAAGTTTAGGGGGCTACGTGAGAGGATCTTTCCATGGAGGAATTTGTCATGGGGGAAGAAAATTTTCAATGAAGGGGGCGCAGGATTTTCTAGCATTATTTAAAAAAAAAAACAATGAAAAAATGAATATGAAAAATTTTTTCAAACGAAAGTAAGGAGCAGCAATAAAACTTAAAAAGAACAGAAATTATTACGCATATAAAGGGTTCACCTCCTCGTAATACATTGCTCTTTGCGCTAAAGTATTTTTAAGAAATTTCAACTATTTAATTTACGGCCTTTGTGATTCAGGGGTCATTCTTAAGGAATTGGGACAAAATTTAAGCTCTAGTGTAAAGAGCGAGGCACTGACGAGGTGGTGAACCCCCTCAAATACGTAATAAGAAACATACAAATATAGAAGTTCGTTACGTAAGTTAATTCGTAAGTTACATATATTATTTACTAATGAAAACGTTCGTGAAAAAATTAAAGGTTCTAGTTACCTTTTTACGTAATCAATTGGAGGGCAACTAGGCCTCCTCCCCCGCTCCTTTTTTCTCAAAATCTTCTGATTAAAACTATGAGAAAGCCATTTAGCCAAACAAAAATAAATTAACATGCAAATTTCGTTTTAATTATTTATGTGCGGAGAGCCGAAATCAAAACATATATTAATTCAAAAAAGTTCAGAAATTAAATAAAAGAACATTTTTACCTGAAAGTAAGGAGTGACATTAAAACTTAAAACGAAAAGAAATTATTTTGTATATGAAAGGGGCTTTTCCTCCTCAACGCCCAGCTCTTGACGCTAAATTTTCTACTGTTTTAAAGAGCAGATTTAAGAGAAATAGTCAAACTTTAGTGTAAAGAGAGGGGTGTTGAGAAAGAAAAACCCCTTCGATATACGGAGTAATTTCTGTTCGTTTTAAGTTTTAATGTTGCTCCTTACTTTCAGGTAAAAAAAATTTATTTAATTCAATCAAATGACCAAATTTTTAAGAAGCATTTACAGTACTTTAATTTTGTTCTGCACAAGAAAACTGTTTTATTGTGTTTTTCCTCCTTTTAAGATCTTTCAAAATACGTTCAAACTACTGTAACTCTTTTTTTTTACTAAGTTTTCATGCTTACCTTCGAAATGGCGTTTTAAAGCAGAAGGTTTGATACATTTGTTTGATTAAATTTCAGAAGAAACCACGCAATATGGATTAGGCTAATCTAAGCTTCCAGTCCAAGTAAAACCTAAATTCAACCATAACTCGTCATATTTTTTTCTTTACTTTTAGATTTATTTGCCAGTTTTTTGTTTTTTTTTTGTTTTTTTTTTCCTTGGGATGCTCATTAGTAACAAGATGTTCAGGACTACTTTCATTTTGTGAAGTTGATAGCCCAGAACTTTGATTTGGATCTTCATGAGACCTTTTCTTGAAGAGCCACATATCCATTTTTAATTTTTACTGTAAAACTCACTTACGTACCTGAATCAGAACACTGACCTAGTGTTTGAGCAGGATTGTTACTGTTTGAGCAGGATACTGTTTGAGGAACATACCACAAAAATAACACAATACTTAGACCGAGCGTGTATTAACAGGGAATACTACTGCATTGCTGCGACACGATAGGCTTGCCGGCCTACACAGCGACTCGGATGACTAAGCCCTAGTGGCGCGTGACCGTCACTGTGTCCCTACTGAAGCCATCTGAGCGCAGAAAGGGACAATTCTGAAAACTTTGCCAGTCTCAGAGTTAAACGGTTGTTTTTTTTTGTTGGCTGGCCGATTGCCCCCTAAAAAATTTTGCGTACCTACCAGGGGTACGCGTACCATAGTTTGAGAACCACTGCTTTAAGCTATTCATGAGAAATTTCTCATACAACCTTTTGGCTACTTGAAGGCACACAGTATGTTGATTTATTTCAACCCCCTCCCCCAGTCGTATGAGTTATAATAATCGTATCAGTCGTATTAGTAGCAAAAGTGGCAACAAGCACATAGTGCCTCTTGGTAAGTTCAACATCCCCTTTAGTAGTTTTCCACTTATGAGAATCTGTAAGCCCAAAACATGTTTTTATTTAGATTAACACTACCCTCAACATTTTCTGAAAACTTCACTTGAATGCGCTTGGTCTCTTTGAACACCAAAGATCATAAATGTCTTCTATCCCAATATGAAATGCTTTATATACACAATGGACAAATTCGATAAATTACAGCCCTTGCTCTGGGGGCTGTGGGGCGCTGACATCCCCAGAGGCATAGTTACTGGACCTTAAACTATACTGAACAATATCTCAAAATTTTTGAATAGTGTTTGAAGAATCAATGGGCTTGGGAGGGGGCTGTTTGCCCTCCAAACACTTTTAACCTTTAAAAAGGGCACTAAAACTTTTAATTTTTAGTCGAATGAGCTCCATCAAAAGTTTCTATGATGGCACTGCATTGCCTATGATATTACTTATATGCCCTTTTAAAAGTCTGCTTGCGTATAGTTATTTCTGTTTATTTCACCCCCCCCCTTAAAAATTCTCTAATAGTTATTATTTAATACCCTAGATTTATTAGTTGCAGCAATTGTAGTAGCACTATTAGTAGTATGAACATAGTACCTTTTGGCTAGTTCAAAGTTGGCCAAAAATACCCCGAGAGTTCCAAGTTAATAATGTAAACTGTTCTTGAGATGTTGCTGTAATGTCCAGTTGAAAGTTTACATGCTCATAGTTCGTTTTGATTTAATTCCCTAGATTTATTAGTTGTAGCAATTGTAGTACTAGTATTACTAGTATACACATAGTACCTTTTGGCTACTTCAAAGTTGGCCAAAAAAATACCCCGAGAGTTCCAAGTTAATAATGTAAGCTGTTCTTGGGATGTTGCTGTTATGTCCAGTTGACAGTTTACATGCTCATAGTTCGTTTCGATTCAATTCGTTACCCCCCAAAACCATTCCTGAGGCATTACTGATGCGTCCTCTTGCCAACCTGTATGTGCATTGTATGTTTTGACTTTATTTAAACAAGGTTTCAACATTCCCCGAAACTTTCACCTTAACACCCTTGGCTTTACTAGCAGTTGTGGAAGTAGTGTCGGTAGTTACAGTATAATCAGCAAAATTAGAAGTAGTATTAGCCTTAGTAGCAATAGTAGAAGTAGCAGTATTAATAGTAGTAGCAATAGTAGTATTAGCAGCAGAGGTATTAGTAGTAGTGGAACTAGTAGCAAAAAAAGTTGCTTTTTTGCTTAGTTCAATTTCCCAAACAACAAGTCGTATAAGTTTCAATTTCACAAACCAGGACGTTGGTGGGATATTGCGAAATGCCCTTTTAACAACCTGCATAGAAGTACTTGTTAGAATAGTAGTTGCAGTAGTAGCAGCAGTGGTAGTATTATTAGTAGTAGCGTGCATGTGCTGTCTTTTGCCCCATTTACTGATCCCTTTAAGTATTCCCTGAAAGTTCCAATTTAATCGCCTAATCTATTCTTGAGATAAGATAGATAAGATATCATTTATTCATCATGAAATGCTCATACAACATTAGGTTGTATTATTTCCCATAGGTTCATTGGCCTGTAAAGAAGGGATAAGAATAACGAGTCACTTGCTCAGAGAAGAAAAATACAAAAGCAAAAGGAAATAATCACTTACTCACAGAGAGTAGAGCAAAAAGAAAAAGAAAATTTAAATAAAATAAAAACGAAAGAAAACAAAACTAAATACATTGAATAGACTAAATTAATAAAGTAGATTAAATATACTCCAATAAAATAATAGTAAATATGCAAGAGAAATAAATAAATAAATGGACAAAATAACTTCTAAGAAGCTAAAGAATTTTAACAATTTTTTTCCTTGATTCGAAAAACGAATCTCTATTGCATCTCCCTGGGTACAAAATGGAATATTTGAATCGAAGTAGGATGGCTAAAGGTGGCCTTGCTGTTTATGTTTCGAAATATCTTCCGTACTCTCTTAGACATGACCTGTCAAGAAATGAAGAAGGAATTTTTGAATCCATATTTATTGAGATTAAAACCCAAGCTAAAACTTTGATTGTTGGTAATATATACCGGTCTCCTAGTGGGTTTTTTCCCTCTTTCCTTCAGATTCTTGATGAGGTCTTGGAAATAATCCAACTTCATTCATGTGAACTTGTAATTATGGGCGACTTCAACCTTAATTTATGTCACCGGAGGTCATCCTCGTCCTTGGATTTTCTTTCAACAATGCTCGCTTGGTGGAACACTATCTGCTGCATGCATTCCAACTCGCATAACTAACACTACCGCTTCTTTGCTTGGTAATATTTTTCATCTTTGACCTTGGTGAAAATTCTATATTGATGAGTGATATCTCAGACCATTTTCCTGTTTTTTCGATGTATGATTTTTCCGGTTCGTTGCCTAGAAGGAGCCAAGAAGCTGGTTTTTCCTCTTTAAAATTTAATGATCAGGGCTTGCATATTCTTAGGTCACGGTTGGCAGGTCTTTCGTGGAGTATTTCTGAAAATGAATCTGACATAGATTCTTTGTTTAATTTGTTTTATGATTCTTTGAAGGAAGTTTTCTTTGATACATGTGATGCACCCCAGTTGAAATCAGCATCGAAAAGAACAACTCCTTTGAATCCTTGGATGACTCCTGGACTCCTTAAAAGTTGGAGGAAGAAAAATTATCTTTGGAAGGCTTACAGGTGCTCTAAGACATTTTCGCGTGATTCTCAGCTTCAACTTTTCAAAGTCTATAGAAGAGTCTACAATTCGCTTTGCCGAAAGGCTAAATCGTTATTTAATATAGAAAATTCTCTGCGTGCGGTAAAGACATTAGGAAGACATGGCAAGTAATAAATTCTGTTATCAGGCCATCTTTTCTGCCTCCTTATGTCCCTTCAAGTGTTGTGATTGACGGCAAAAATTTAGAGGGTGAGCGAAAAGTTCAAGATGCGTTTACTTCCTATTTTGCTAATATCGGCAAAACTACAGCCTCTTCTGTAAGTCCTTCTTCTTCTCTACCTGATTTTAGGTCTTACCTTGGACCGCCTTGTCCTAAATCAATGGCATTGGAACCTGTCTCTGAAGCTGAAATAGCCCGAATTGTCAATTGTTTGAGGGATTATAAATCCCCTGGCCCAGACCGTATTCCGACTAAGGTTGTCGAGTTCATTCTTCCAGTCATTTTGTGTGCCCTCACGAGACTTATCAATCTTTCTCTTGAAAATGGTGTCTTCCCAAGTGCTCTAAGGCGTGCTTGCATTATCATCCTTTTTAAAGGTGGATCAAGGAATGATCCTGCAAATTATCGTCCCATATCTCTTTTATCAGTGTTTAGTAAAATTTTTGAAAAAACTGTGCTTTCTCGACTTCTGGATTATCTTAATTCTAAACAGTTTTTTCATGATTTTCAGTTTGGTTTTAGGGCGAAGCAATCAACTGAGCATGCGTGTGCAACTCTCGTTGAATTATTTAAATTCAGCTCTTGACTCTGGTTTGATACCTTCTGCTCTTTTTCTTGATGTTCGAAAAGCGTTTGACTCATTAACACACAAGATTCTTCTTTTGAAACTGTCCCATATTGGCATAAGAGGGAATGCTTATTCATGGTTTCTATCATGTTTATATGGTCGAGTCATCTCGGTTCATTCGGACTTTTCTAATCCTTCTGGAATAGAGTTTGGCGTTCCAAAAGGATCTTTCATTGGGCTGATACTCTTTTTAATCTACGTCAATGACCTTATTAATGCGGTTAAAAACTTAAAACCTACCATTTGCTGTTGTTTTTGTCAATCAGTATCCGTCACTAACTGTGACAAGAGTTTGTCCTTACCGGATACACTTATTGCATTTGCTGATGACAGTACTCTTGGCACAACTGTAGAACTGAGTCTGATCTTCGTTCAAGGATGATAGCCATTTTTGAAAAAGTTATCCAGTGGTTTGATTTAAATTATCGTGCATTAAATGTTGGAAAGTCATGTATTCTCATTTTCTCCCAAGTCTCAAAGGCTTGCTCTGACTTAAATGAAATGAATGTATCAAGAGGTTCTCTAAGTAGACTTAAGGATCGTTACGTTCGATTTCTAGGCATCTTGCTTGACGAAAATCTTTTGTTCAAGCATCATATTCACCTGATTAAAATCAAAGTCTCCAGGAGTCTTGGAATCCTTAGAAAGCTCAAATACATATTTCCAGGGTCGATTCTTAGAATCTTGTTCTACAGCCTAGTTCATTCTTATGTTTTATATTGTTCTGTTATTTGGATGTCAACTTTTCCCTCGTCTCTGAAGCCACTTTCAAAACTTTATGATAAAGCAAGGATTCTTATTCAGGAAACTAACCGATTTTCACTTAAACCCTTGCTTGATTTGAAATATCTCTATTTTCTTTCTTGTTCTTCTTTCATTTTTTTACAGTTGCACGGCCATCTTCCTGCTGTCCTATGTAATAATATATCTATTGTTTCTGATCAATCGACTTAACATCTCCGCACTTTCAACAATTTACTGGTTCTTCACACTCCGTCAGTGAGGTCTGACTTCAACCCTCTGACAGCTTGCAACAGGATCTGGAATATGCTCCCAGAGTTCGTACGAAGCTGCCACTCGTTTGATATGTTCAAAACTTATGTTAGAGATTTTCTAGCTAGTAAATAATTAAATAAAATAATAGTTTTTTTTAACTGAAAGTAAGGAGCGACATTAAAACTTAAAACGAACAGAAATTACTCCGTAAATGAAATGGGTTGTCCCCTCCGCAATCCCTTGCTCTTTACGCTAAAGCTTTTAATTGTTTTAAAAAGTAGAATTGTGGCAAAGAGTCAAACTTTTGCGTAAAGAGCGAAGGATTGCGGAGGGGACAACCCATTACCTATACGGAGTAATTTCTGTTCGTTTTAAAATTTAATGTCGCTCCTTACTTTCAGTTAAAAAAACTAGTTTTTTTTATTTAATTTCTGAACGTTTTTGAATTAATGCATGTTTGATTTTGGACTCTCCGCACATAAATTATTGAATTGAAATTTGTATATTAATTTTTTTTGGCTAAATGGCTTTCTCTTAGTTTTGATCAGACGATTTTGAGAAATAAGGGATGGGGAAGGAGGCGAAACTGCCCTCCAATTTTTCGGTTACTTAAAAAGGCTACTAGAACTTTTAATTTTTAACGAACGTTTTTATTAGTAAAAAATATGCGTAACTTAAGAATTAACCTACGTAACAAACTTTATATTCTTATATTTTTATTATGTGTACGAGGGGGTTTGTACCCTCGTTAATACCTCGCTCTTTACACTAAATCGTAAGTTTTGTCCCAATTCTTTAAGAATGACCCCTGAATAAAAAAGGCCGTAGAATAAATAGTTGAAATTACTAAAAATAGCATAAAGAGCGAGGTATTTATCTCCTCCTAAATACCTCGCTATTTATGCTAAAGTATTTTTAGAACCCCTCATATGCGTAATAATCACTGTTCGTTTTAAATTTCAATGCTATTCCTTACTTTCAATTAAAAAAACGTTTTCATGTTTATTTTTTCATTGTTTTTTTTATAGTAATGCTAGAAAATCCTGCGCCCTTTTCATTGAATTTTTCTTCTCCCTCGACATATTCCTCCAAGAAAGGATCCTCCCACATAGCCCCCTCCCATCAACCCCACCCCCCAAACCAAAAAAATCCCCTGAAAACGTCTGTACACTTCCCAATAACCATTACTATATGTAAACACTGGTCAAAGTTTGTAATTTGCAGCCCCTCCCCCAGGGATTGTGGGGGAGTAAGTCATTCCCAAAGACATAGTTATTATGGTTTTTGACTATGCGGAACAAAATGGCTATCTCAAAATTTTAATCCGTTGACTTTTGGAAAAAATGAGCGTGGGAGGGGGCCTAGGTGCCCTCCAATTTTTTGATCACTTAAAAAGTGCACTAGAACTCTTCATCTACGTAAGAATGAGCCCTCTTGCGACACTCTAGGACCACTTGGTCAATACGATGACCCCTGGGAAAAAGAAAAAAAAAACAAACAAATAAACACGCACCCGTGATTTGTCTTCTGGCAAAAAAAATACGAAATTTCACATTTTTTTAGGTAGGACCTTGAAATTTTCGCTATAGGGTTCTCTGATACGCCGAATGCGATGGTGTGATTTTCGTTAAGATTATATGACTTTTAGGGGATGTTTCCCCCTATTTTCCAAAATAAGGCAAATTTTCTCAGGCTCATAACTTTTGATGAAAAAGACTAAATTAATTGAAACTTATATATTTAGAATCAGCGTGAAAATTCAATTCTTTTGATGTATCTTTTAGCATCAAAATTCCGTTTTTTAGAGTTTCGTTTACTATTGAGCCGGGTAACTCCTTACTACAGTTCGTTACCACGAACTGTTTGATTTTGTTTGTTTGTTTTTTTTTGTTTCTTTATATATATATATATATATATATATATATATATTATATATATATATATATATATATATATATTTATATATATATATATATATATATATATATATATATATATATATATATATATATATATATATATATATATATATTCCGGTTCCCCTTGGAGTTGATGTCTCTGGATTGAGTTGGATATTTAATTGAGTTGTTGAAATCATTTGCTAGCCCCTGCCTAGCTTGTCATTTTTGGGGATTATTAAGGTGGGCGACTCAATTTTGTTTTTGGATTTTGTTTACATTTTTTTTTGTGTTGGTATTTTTTTCTCCCCTGTTCTTTCCCGGCCATGGAGCCTTATGGGGGAGATTGTCTTGAAGTAATTTTTTGTTTATGGATTTTATTGTTAAATAAAGAACTCAGAACTCAGAACAAGCCAAATGATTGGCATCTTTGAGCTTATACACCCTTTTGACAATCTGAGGGCACATAGTATTTTTTAATTTAGCCCAAATTTCCTCTCTATATCTTCTAAAATTTTTACCTACATATCCTTCCTCTTATCAGTGCAAGTATCATAGTAACAGTAGAGCAATAGTAGCAAGAGCAATAGTATCAGTATATTAGGAGTAGCAGTAACAGTAGTGGTAACAGTATTAATAGTAGGAGGATTATGCGCATGTTGCCTTTTGACCAATTAAGCATCCCCTTCATGATGCCCTGGAAGTTTCAGCTTGATACGGCAAGCCGCTCCAAAGATATTGGTGATACTCCTTTTTGACAATCTGCATCCAAACAATATGTTTTGATTTAGTTTAAATTTCCCCTCAACATTTCCTCAAATTTTCACTTCAGTATTCAGCCTTGGTAGTGCTCGTCACAAAAAGATCAGTTGTAATGTAGTTTTTGTAGTAGTAGTAGTAGCTTTAGTATTACTTTTCTGCCTCGTATGGTATATATACACGATTATTGCTCGTTCAATTGATGATTTTTTTTATATTACTAATATTATTTTATATATTATATAACATATATTTTAATATGTATTGTCGTTTAAAATGGAAAAATATAAAGGTTTTAGAAGTTTAGGGGAAATACCCCCCTGAAAATACCCTCCGCAGAACCCCCCTATCAGAAACTATTCCCCTATTATACTCCCGGAAAATATTCCCCCCGAAACCTCCGTAGAAAATATCCAGCCGCAGAAAATGCCCCCCCCCGGAAAATACCATCCCTTAAATAAAAAAAGCTTTTTTTCAACAGAAAATAAAAGAAGTAACATAGATACTTTAAACAAACAGAAATTATTAGGTATAGGAAAGGAGTTGCCCCTTCCACAAGTCCTAGCTCTTTACGCTAAAGTTTTGAATTTAAGTCCTAATTCTTTAATAACGATTCTTAAAACATAAAGACGATTTAATTAGAATAATAAGCTTTGTTTTAAAATTCTATAAAAGAAAAACTTTAGTGTAAAGAGCGAGGTCTTGAGGAAGATGTAACCCCTTTTATATATGTAATAATTTCTGTTCGTTTTAAGGTTTATGTTGCTCCTTACTTTCAGTTGCAAAACTTGTTGATATTTTATTTAACTACTTACAGAATGTATTTGTTAATTTCAAACATACGGAACAAGTTTTTAAAGAAAAGTAAAGAACCTCATTAAACCAAAAACGGGCAGAAATAAAGTCAAATAATCTTCAAAGTAAAAACTATGGAGTCTAATAGAAAAATAAAATAAAAAGACATGATGTATTTTTTCAATAAAAAGATCATGTCAGGAAAAAAATATCAGAAATTATTTTAAAGCCTTTTTCTACAAAACCAGTTAGTCAAAGAATAGTAAAGAGCCTCGTTAAGCCAAAAATGAGCAGAAATAAATTCAAATTATTTTCCAAGTGGAAAACTACCACAAATCACTAACAATAAATGAATTAAAGCCAAAAAAACAGAAATAACAATAATAACCAATTCAAAGTCAAAACAATCAAAATTTAACATGATTAGGGCTGACAATCTCAAAACCTCCTCAAGATCAGAACATATTTTACGCTTTATTGAAAACAAAATACATTCTAATGTTTTCACTTTTATGACTTTCACAAATAAAGAAGCATTAGAAGTATAAGAAATAACTATATATATTTATATATATATATATATATATATATATATATATATATATATATATATATATATATATATATATATATATACATATATATACATACATACATATATATATATATATATATATATATATATATATATATATATATATATATATATATATATATATATATATATACATATTTTATTTATATTTTTAGTAAAGTGCAAATTATGTTCTGGTCTTGAGAAGATATAATTGTTGTCAGCCCTATTCCTTTAATTTTGGCTCGTTTTGACTTTAGCTAGGTTATCTATTGTATTTTCTTTAAGTTTGGGGTTTCATACATTTATTAATGGGGACTTGTGGTAGTTTTACACGTGGAAGATAAGAAAAAATAAACTCGTAGAATTTGAAAATACTTCCGTCCGTAGAAACTTAAAAAATAAGAATTTGTTGGTTCGCAGAGCCAACTATTCTTTCAAATGCTAGCTAAACATTCTTAAACATTTTGCTGCCATTTGTTTTAGCAGTAGTGAACTTCGCAATACCCCCATACTAAGTTAATTAGTACAACCAGTTACTATCCCTGACAAGAGCAATGACCTACTTACATGACCACACTACAGGAGATACAACATTAGGATAATCCATTCGGCATCTCATTTACATATTCCTGCCTGGACAAAATTAACAAAGTAAGTTGAAATACGTGTTTTGACGACTTAATTGTATGAACAAATTGTTTCGTTTGGGGTTGAATAAAACTGGTCCGATCATGCGCTTATGCAGATTAAACTGACGAGATTATGTTTCCCAATGAATCAATTTCAATGGTATTTTTTAAAGGGAACGTATGGTCATCCTTGTCGAACCTCCAAAGAGCCCAATGTCTCTCCCCTCAATTTTTGTATCTACCTTCTTTTTTGTGGGGGACTCTGTTTTACACAAGGTCTTATGAAGAGGTGCTTCTTTGAATCAAATGTGTGGTTAAAAATGTTTTTTTACTATGTTTTACCCACAGCTCGATGAAGATATGCTTTTTTGAATCAAATAGGTGATTAAAAATTTTGTTTACTCTTTTTTGCACAAAAATTGACGTTAACACGTTTCTTTGAATGGAAATTGAGAAAGATACAAGTGAACAGCCGCTCAGACACACAAGCGCAGAGAGAAATACAAAAATACCCACAATACACAGAGTCAGAAGCACAAACACACAAAGAAAAACATGAGGACAAGAAAACATCCACTCTGACACACAGGCACAAAGCTCGATAAATATGCGTTTCTTTGAATCAGTTGCGTGACACAAGTGTTATGTACTCTGTTTTGCACAAAGCTCGATGAAGATACAATTCTTTGAATCAAATGTGTGCTTCAAAACATTTTTTACTCTGTTTTGCACAAAGCTAGATGAGGATAAGCTTCTTTTAATCAAATGACGGGTTCAAAATATTTTATACTTTGTTTCACACAAAGCTCGATGTAGATTAAATCCTTTGAATCAAATGTGAGAGAGATACAAGCAAAGAGCCACTCAGATGCATGGGCAAAGAGAGAGGTAAAAAAAAATACCCACAAATTCACAGAGTCAGACATACAAAGACACATATGGGGACAAGAAAACATCCACTCTGACACACATGCACAAAGCTCGATGAAAATACGTTTCTTTGAATCAGATGTGTGATTCAGATATTATGTGATCTGTTTTGCACAAAGCTCGATTAAGATACGTTTCTTTGAGTCAAATGTGTGGTTTAAAAAGGTTTTTACTCTTTCTATGCACAAAAGTCAATGAAGACACGTTTCTTTGAATAAAATGCCTTGTTCAAACTATTTCGTGCTCTGTTTTGTACAAATCTCGATTAAGGTAATTTCTTGGAATCAAATATGTGATTCCAAATTTTAGTACTTTATTTTGCATAAAGCTCGTTGAAGATACGTTTCTGCGAATCAAATTTGTGGTTAAATATGTTTTGTACTCTGGTTTTTCACTAAGCTCGATGAAGATACATTTCATTGAATACGAAAAAGTGAACAAGGATAACACCTGCTCAAAAGACAAACACGGGGATAAGCAAAAATCTGCTCAGACACATAGACACAGAGAGAGAAAGAAAGAGAGAGAGAGAGAGAGAGAGAGAGAGAGAGAGAGAGAGAGAGAGATAGAGAGAGATTGAGAGAGAGAGAGAGAGAGACAAAAACACATACAAACACACATATTCAGATACTCAAACACACAGAGAAAGACACGAGGACTAGCAAACACCAATTCAAACAAATAAGCGGAGAGAGAGAGAGAGAAGCAAACAGCCACTCACACACACAGACTCAGAAAAAGAGAAACAAAAACACCTGTGAACCCACAGAGTCAGACACACAAAAAGACAAACACATGGACAAAAAATCATCGGCTCAGACACACAGGCACAGAGGGAGAATGAAAAAATACATGAGTCGGTCACACAAACACACCACGACATGCAAACACCCGCTCAGGCACATAGCACAACAATGAAAGGGGAAGAGATGAAAACACATAAAAATACATAGTCAGACTCAAGAAGCACACAGAGATAGACAAAGGAAACAGGCAAAACAACCATTCAGACAAACAGGTACAGAGAGGGAGTGACAAGCTAACGCCAACTCAGATCCACGAGCAGAGAGAAAGAGAGCGAGAGAGAGAGAGAGAGAAGCAAACACCCACTGAGACACACTGGCTCGACACGGGGCTAACACAGACTCGGGGACAAGAAGAAATCCGCTCAGACAAACAGAG